>NC_046985.1:13872322-14044822 GCF_009769545.1 Cyclopterus lumpus
TAGCATTCACAAGGATGAATGAGCGGACATGATTAGATCCTGTGCCCCGCCGGACTCCAGCCAGGTTTCGGGTGCCATCGAAAAAAATGACCTCTGCCCCCCCACACAGTTTCCATGTGAGGAGGAAGGCTCAGGATTCATATCGGGGGCAACCCATAGAGCGTTTTTGGACACATGTTAAAGGGAGTGGGGTGAAATGACCTCCTTTTTTTCTGTGGATGTCCAATCAGTGTGCATGGTGAATGTATAGTCAACTGAAGCAAAACATTCCCCAGAATATGCCGTATGGATTGGGAGTACTGGGATTGCATCAACCCTGATTGGACATTTTCCCTTTAATCTGGTGACTGAAAACATCGACGGGAGGATAATGACTGCAGGAATTCAAATGGGCTTCCAGCACCACTGACTCAAATCAAACCGCATATATAGGAAGATGCAACACACATGTTGTGGTTATTTTTAGTAAGGCATCGATCGTGGAGGTGAAAGACCCTTAGAATCCATCGCCACCGGTTTACATGTTTCCAAAAAAAACATGTATTGACTTGAAATCCCCATCCAGTGACCACCACTGTCACAACCCCATCAGAGATTCTCAATCGCCACAGAGAAAGTGTGTTTTCTCTGCTCCCACCATGCACCTGCAGTGTAAACATAAACTGTGTACCAGTGTGCTTCATGTTATTACTGCTGGGGTTGTATGCGTATACACCGGTGTATGTGGCTGTGTGCGCATGGATGCTCCCAGTGGCAGACTGTTATATATGAGTCTCTACTTTGGGCCGGTTCCTCCTCACCTGTGTACATAAAAGACAAATATGAAACAAAGAACCTGCTGGCCTTTATGCATTGTAACTAAATATTGTAGATAGGCTTTTGTAGCACGTGACAACTGTGTTAGGCTGTTTATGTTGCCTTCAGGGTCGGGCCTGGTCGCTCTTGAAAAAAAGAGATTTTAATCCCAACAAGACTTTTCTTAAATTAATATCCATCGATTAATTAAAAATCAAAATATTTTTGCTTGAATCTAGATTTGACAGGAAGAAAACAGCCTATTAAAACATGTGTAATAAAAGACGATGCTGTCCTCTAATTGTGCAGGCTGCTCTCGTCCAGCATTGGTAGCTATGAAAAGGAGTGCGCTGTAATGCATAGACATTCCACAAAACCAAGTGGTTTCCCGTGAAGACGGAAGTTCATTTTGAAAAGACTGTCTGCACGTAACGAGTGAACAATGACGCGTGTATGCTGGGTTTTGCTTTAGAGAAATGCACGAAACATGAGTCCCCCTTTTTTGTAATATACAACAGTCATCAGGTCGTAAAGGCGCCAGAAACAGCTGCAGAACGGACAACACGGGGAAAAAAGAGCCGTGGAGGTCTCAGAACGAAAAGTGGAAATGTGTGTTATAACTTCAAGTGGTTCACAGATGCTTTCTGTCCAGCTTCAATGGAGTTGGACTCATCTAAAAGCGAGAATGGGAGAAAATCCAGCGCGCGTTGAAGAGTAAAGCTCCAAATATAACCGGAACATGAACCTGTGATGTGATTTATGATTCTAAACGCATCACTTTTTTTTTTTTTTTTACCTCTACAGCCGCCAATCATGACTTTCACATGTCCGACGGTTGGAACGCAGGTTTCCGAAGACAACTGCTCGTAGACTGTGGCTCCAGTTCAGCGAGCCCTCGGTAAGCACGTTGTCTATTGATTGGCTCCTGAATTGCTGTGCGATACAAGACAAATAATCCCATTTCGAGTTCCGGCGCTTGTTTCCAACGGTTTCCCGAACCTTCCCAGGCAGGAATGGATCATAATTAGTTTCAGCATTCAGCAGCTCAGAGTGGCCCTGCATGCATGAGCGTGATTCTGGGCTTAACGGTTTGGCGGCCTCCGCTGCATTTGACATTTCCATTCTCTGGACACACTGTCTTTTTTATTATTATTTTTATCATGACAGTCACCTGGAGAAGGAGGTATTCAGACCTCCTACTGTACAGCCCTTTCACAACAGAGCAATGACCCTGGACAAAACATCCGTTTTGACGTTTGACCGAGGAGAACGAGGACCTGACCTTTGGTCTTTGAGTGCCTGACCTTTGACAGAAAATGGTCTGTTCTCTGCAACGCGGGTTACACAACCAGATAGAAAAGCTGCGACTTCTCTCTTGCCGAAGCTCCGGATTCCAAACCATGCTTGGACACCATTTTAGAAACACCACGTTTCCTTCAAGTGTGCCCATGAAAAAACGAAACAAACTGCAAGCCGCACCAGTGGTCACTAGTGCAATGACACCAGTTTAGCGATGATATATCGCAGACCAACCTGGGAGACAATGTTTACACGTGACCAATGGTCAAACAAGTGGGTTGTTCCTGACGCACTCTGGGACTCAAACGCTGACAAGCATCTCACACCGGGCCAGGATCTGAACTCTGACCCCCCCACGACGTCTTCACACTCAGTGCTCAACATGTGCGTTTATCGACCCACAAGAAGCACTTGTTAGCTTAGACCAAACAGTGACGACTGTTAGCTATACTAAATACTATTTAAGTACTACTTAAATATATTAAGTACTAAATGAATTGTTCCAAAACAGCACACTTTAAGTATAGTTATGATTATTAGGGGCTTCAAGAATGCTAAGATTAAATATACGTTGCATATTTATAACACAATTAATATATAAAAATAATAGCACAAATAAGTTTGATTTCTAATTACAACAAATATATTCAGCAAATGTGCTTGAATTCAATTCAATGCTAATTTAGAGCATATTTGAAATATACAAAAAATATGTTAGAAAACAAAGTTCAAAGAAGTACATTTAAGTAATTGCACAGAACTTACACTTAAACCATATTTTTCTTATAATATATTTATTGAACGTATATACTACAGTACAATTATTTTGAAGTGTGTTGAAAGTATACTTTTTAAAATAGGCGAAAGCGTGACTTTAGCATACTTTTTATATATTTGCAGAAAGTACACTTCTTTGATAGTATATTTGCAATATACCATTGACATTTTCAGTATATTTTAAATACATTAAAGTATATATTTTCTTCGCCTGGGTACACGGGGAGTAACATGTGACTAAATACATGAACGAGCTCCTCCTTTGTGAGATCTGGCTGTCCACGGATCACAGGCCTCGTGGCTTTGATTGCTGTACTGTCGTTCCTTTGCTGTCACTACAGTTACTGAGGATCTCCTGTCTGAGGCTGTTTGTGTTGCCAGTCAGTCATCAGCGTTGATTCAGGCGCTCGTGATTGATTTCCGCATTAAAACCTTTTTTTTTTTTTTGGCATGTCTCTATATTTTAACGTCTAGGCTATCCTCGGCCTCACGCACGTTTCAATAATTGTGTTTCAATAATTGCGTTTCAATAGTGTCCTCCCACGGAACATCGCTGTCACACTCAGACGCAGAGTTAAAAGTGCCAGGTCGTCCACATTATAGAAAAAGAAAGGCGGGTCGAAGAAACCATGGAAAAAGAGAGTTTACGGGCAGATTTAGGCTTCAGATTGTTCCAAGAGGCTTTGATATTTGTGGTTGGATAACCTTTTCCTAATTCATTACGACCATAACTAATAGTTCATCAGCTGGTTTTACGAATAAGCGTATGTGACCTCATGTGATTTGGCATTTTGAGCAGGATAGGCATGAGAGCACTTCCCAGAAAAGTGAAGTCGGGAACATCGTATGACGGGCCAACACAGTTCAGCCTGACAGGAAAATGAAAGAACGTGGGAATGGAAGTTAAGAAATATGGAAGTAAACACCCGGCCAGATGTGTCCAACCTGATTGGTGGAGAAGTGGCGTGAAAGAGAAGTATATCATTCATACATCATCAGAGGAAGACTTAATCAGTCCAGTGTCTACTCTATATACTGGAAGGTTTCATCAACACGCTGAATGGCTTTGGTTTGACGGCGGAGTAACACAATGTTCCACAATTAATTATGATAATAATGCACCGACAGTCATAGGGATTGTCGGAGAGAAAATAAATGTGTAAAATGATCACTGAGTGGATTAATTATTGGTATCATATCTATAGTGTTATAAATACTGCAAAAGAGCCGTACAGTAGTTTAGCAGCTCAAATCAATTACTGGCATCCTTATATCAACAGTGGATTAAATCACTTCTATTTTAATAAGTATTATTCTATTTTTTTTTAAACTTAATGTCATTTTTTTTCTTCTTCCAATACAATTGACTGTTACGAAATAGGTAGACGGAGACATCTTGATACGTTTATACAAATAATATTCAGTTGAAATATGTATTTATATCCATTTACCACCCTCTGTGCAGGAGTTATCAGACACGATGCGCTCAGTGGGGACACATGGAACAGTTTATTAGAGTGCGGTTCCCATTTGTGCAACAATCAACAGTTATAATAAACAGCTGTCTTACAAACACTTCAGCTCTTCAAACTTTAATCAAAGTCCTTGCAATATAACCCTCCAAAATCCAAGCGTACTTATTGTACTTACGGACTCTAAAATAATATAAAAAGTGAATTCATGATCATTCCCCGAACAACATGTTTGTGTTCAATGAGTGACGAGTGACAAATTAGTGAAACGTGGCCATCAAACAGTGTACTTTCTTTTATTTAATAGTATAAAAATATTTAAGTTTGTTTTAAATCAGCCACGATCAAGGATGAATTCGCTGATTGTTGCTGATGTTAAAAACTTCTTTATATTTTCACAACTCAGTCACGTGGAGACGGAGAGATCCTCAGTGGTCAGGAAGGAAGTACTTTGTGTATTTCAGTCTTTGCTATTTAGAGGAACGCCGCATTAGAATTACGACTTTGGATGAAGTCGGAGGTTTCTGGCGTATCCCACCGTTGTTAACCCAAAAACAATGAGCCAATTTAGTTTTATTGAAAAGAAAATGTGAAAACCAGCCAATCTAGTCCAAGTCACTATAGCGGTCTGATCCTCGTTTGATCGCAGCATTTTCATCAGATTCCACACAATATGTGTGATCAAATGTTTTAGAATATCAGACGTCTGCACTTCGGCCTTGAATTTGTTCAACAAACCTCAAGAGGAAACCCGCCTCACTCCGGCTGTGCATCAGTCGGGGAGGGGACCTTTTAAGTTCCTTGTGATGGGTCAAATATTGTTTCAAATGCTCTTACAAAACGCCCAGACAATGACAAAACTGTTCAAATCCAAATAAGAGCTTAAATTATTAGTGAATTTGGTGAGAATCAGATCAATTGGCAATAGTTAAAGGGACTTCAGAAACATAAAAGGGTTCCCTCGCCCCAGCTCCTAAACTAAAAGGGATTTGCCATTTTTCACTGTCTGTAATAGGACAGTAGGAAGTATTAGTAACCATATTAATAGAGAAATTAATGGTTCGTTGCTCAGTTCTACAGCAATGCAGTGGTACAAACTGAGTCATGAGAGCTGTGAACTGTATGCGAAACACCAACTCAGTGTTGGACACCACAAAAATATATATATTTGTCTGGTTGAGTGAGGTTAAAAAAAAAAAAAAAAAGGGTGTTACGGATTGTATCCGTACTAAATTAAGTGTCAAATTATTTGTGTGAAAAAACAAGCATAAACACGACAGGCCTCCGACGGTGAACATTTGTTTCAACACCGGTTGTAGTGCCACACCACACGTTTAGAGACTTTAGCCTGGAGCGATGAGGTGAAAACCTTGTAGGTATGGAGATGGTGTCAGCTGAGGGGCCCTGAGACCTAATGTGACGTCATAACAGTCATTTTGAAATATTTGTGACAGGAGAGAAAAACAAAGAGAAAGAAAAAGAAAAAAAAAGACAAGGCCTTTTGAATGTGTCGCCTGGTGATTAGATTGTTGACCCTACATGTTGATGCCACACTAGGACTGGGCTTCACCGCTCCAGTCTGGGATGGAGAACGTCTTGGACTGTCTCTTCTGCTCTCCTATCGTGTAGTCCATGTGGATGCATATGTGCCTCGCGCTCTCCTCCGACGGAAACATGCTGATCTCCCCGGTGACCACCGTGTCCTGCACCACGTCCACCGGGGCGTCGAGGTACAGCACCGCCTGCTTCCAGTGAGTCTCCGGCTTGAACGGGGACGTGGAGAGCACGAGCCCCTGCGGCTTGTCCGGGCACGGGAACGTGACCGTGAAGTGGACGCAGAAGGCGTTCACCGCCGCGGAGCCGAACGACTCGCACCGGAACTCGCCCTTGACCGCGCGCAGCACCTCCACGGTGACCGTGTGCAGGTCGAGCTCGGCGAAGCGGGCCGGGTGGGAGAGCACGTCCTCCACGGTCACAGAGTTCACGGTGATGTCGGTGTTCATGATGCATCGCCTGGCGAAGTCGGACATGCAGGACATGTCGACGCCGTACTGGTCTTTGGCGGTGTACCAGAAATGTAAGCGGTCCTCCACCACCGGGTCGCTGATGGGCGAGACGTAGAGCTCCGCTTTGCTGGGCAGGATGATGCCGCCGGGCTTCAGCCACTTGTCGCGAGCGTAGAGGACCGAGTTGAGCATGGACTCGTGCAGGAGGGCATAACCCATCCACTCGCTCACAATCACCTCCACCATCTCCGGTAGGTCCGCCGTCTCCACTGTGCCCCGAATGACTTCGATTCGGTCCTCCATGTTGTTCTGTCGGACTATTTTCACCGCCTGCTCCGCGATAGAGCAGGCTTCAACGGCGTAGACTTTCCTAGCGCCGGCTTGAACACAGAAAATGCTTAACACGCCGGTTCCTGCCCCGACGTCCAGGACAACTTTCCCCCGTATGGACTCACTGTTCCTCAGTATGGCCATCCGGTACGTGTTGGTCCGGACGTGGTCCGCTATCATTTCCTCGTGGATGGTCACATCGGTGTAGCTGTCGAAGTACAGTCTATCCTGTCGGGTTTTGTCCAATTTTCTTTTCTTCACGACATGAGACATCTTCTCGGGTCTGGGGCTGCAACTTTACAGTGTTTTGTTGTGCCACTTCCGCATTAGAAAAGCTGGTACTTGTAGTTTCCGGCTGCTCGCAATACGCGAGACGCATGTCTAAGTGGACTACAATTCCCACGACCACAACGACAGTGACGCAGGGGTCGGGTTGCTGCGTTCAATGACAAGAGATGGTACATAAGGCTTCTCACTGGGTTTAACGGCGTGTAATGACTTCTTTCTTCTTTATTAAATCCGTTTATGATGTGGAACTTGCCTAATTCGGCTTTTATGGCTGCGAATAAAGCCACTGGTAATGCCTTTATAAAATACCAATGATTAGTACAAATACCCCCGGAAGTGTTGCGTTATCTTTGAGAACAATAGGCCTATACTTTGATATTCATTGACACTAATTTGACATTGGGAAACTGTTTGTTTTCCCGTATTATATGACTTTTTCAATTAATCTACTGTATATTACACAATTGTCCCTTTGTGTTTATTTTCATGAGGCTACAGTTAATTATTGGACACAACATTACAGTGCTTATAGAAACTATTTGCAATCAGCTGATATACTTTGAGTCTTTATATTTAGTGTCAATAATATTATTATTTTCCAGGCACGGCTTTGCACTGTGCACCACGTGATGCTCAACCCTTTATCTGATTCTTGATGCAGTGTCTTTGTCATATTGCCTTTGCAAAGTTTTTACATTTTCACCCTCCGATTAAGGTCCTTTAGACTGAAAGCCAAACAATAAAGTTTTATCTGCATAGATTTGAAGTGTGCGGATATCTATTCTACCATATTTCAGAGAAAGGAAATCAACTTTCATTGGCAAAAAATACTGGACAAATGAGCAGGAGCTGTATCCTATTTCATAAAGATGGGGGGGGGGGGGGGGGGGGGTGAAGGAAGCAGGAGTTTGAGGTGCGAAGTGCTGTATTTTGTTGTTTCCACGATATACGTTTAAAGCAAGAAGACAGCACGGTGAAATGTGAAATAATACCATTGTGAAAATCAGAAGAGAATATTGCTAGAAAATGTGTGTGTCTGTTGCTGGTTAGGTGGGTGTGAGTGTATGTGCGTGCCTTCACATTTACACACTTCTTCTAAATTTGGATACAATGTTGCCTTTTAAGCACTCCTGGGAAAATGTGTGCATTTAATAATTCAGCCTTTTCAAAAATGATATGCAGAATAAAGCAGGGAAATAATTCCGCATGCACTGATATGTTTTCGGCTTGAGTAATGGAAACAGCAGCCATCAAGGGGAAATGAGCAATACCTTTGTAGTAAACACCGACTTGATATTCAAAGCCCCGGTTTTCCCTTTTGGATATATTTGATTTATGTTAAACCAGAAACACACAAACGCCAAACATTATCTAAAGATGCAGTGTCAACCTAAAGTGAGCCAAATATCAAAGCCCAACGCCCACGACCGACTGGTCAAAAGCACAATTGGACCAAAATGCAAAGGAGGAACGGAAATACACAATAGCATAGATTACTGAAGCGTGAAATACAGACAGTGGAATTCAAATTGTGAGTCACTTGGCAAGAGGCGACGTAGCCAGTAGACGTAGCAGACAGAGAAGCAGCTGTTGGCCACGTCGTCCTCTCCTCCTCTCAAGCTTCAGGTAGAACTGCTGCCAGGCCCAAACACAGCCAACTGCTCCTGGCACGGCTGAGCTTTATCCTTAAAGTAAGTAAATGACAATGCGCCGGAGCCAAGTGAGCTCTCCAGCGAGTTGTTCCAGCTGACCCGGGTTTAGGTCAAGACGTGCATCACAGCTGGGTTAGAATAACCCGGTGGATTCATACTGTGATTTTGGTGAACCAGGTTAAGACGTTTTTCCAATATTAGACATTTTGCGGGGGCACAGAAACATCTGAAGCGTCCCTCTCAAAAACAAAACGCTGCAGCCCCTCGGAGCGTCTTGGATGCGGAGGTACACTGGCTACCCGTGACCGGATTAAGCAATAGCTCACGATATGTTGTGATTATGTCACAGCTGAGGGGGTTGTTCCTTTTTTGGCACACATTCATTCGTAAGACTAGGTTATTGTTGTGTTGCCTGTTTACTTATATCCCTTTTGAATTCTTAACATGTATACTTGTTTCAGCTTCTAGAGCTCAGAGTTTGTAAAGGATGCAAATGTTAAAATCTTTTATTCAGTGAGGTTTTTATGTGCAATTCATAAATATTTCACTTCATATTCAATCAATACCACTGTTTTAACTCATAACTCACACTGTCTTTAAAAAAAAATTTGGTTAAAAGCAGCCTTATATAGAAAAGTGTACTCATGAACATTTTGTTGATTCATAAACTGACCTCATGGGAATATTACCTCTTTCATATCAGACACCACACCTCATGCTAAGTTAAAGAAGGTAATTAATGAATGAATATAAACATGGAGACTACTTAGTATCAACAGTTTGTGCAATGGATCCTAATTTGTATTTAAACTTCTGAAAAACAATCACGGCAATGATCATGTTGTCATGACCCTTGCCAGGTCAATATAGTATTATTGAATAATCCGTGTTACAAAGTAATCAGAGACGTGTGTGCTTTTGATTGGCCGGCGCGGTGCTTTGGCGGATAACTTTGCATTGCATTGTCGGCAAAAGTCGAGCCAGGTTCAACAAAGCGAATCCAGGCTTACAACCAATGCCAACGTTTTTAAGATTCTCAATATCTATAATTGACTGCATCTACAATATCTGCACATGGCAAATACAGTACGGCGGAGGGAATGATCCTGGTTTACTGGGTTGTTGTTTTGCACAGTGCGGCTGTTCAGTGCGTGACATGAGGACCGACCTCACTTACCTCAGACTACCATCCAGTCCGGAGCACTGCCTCTAAAATCTGAATACCTCCTCATTTTGTAAATAAGTGGAAGACTTTAAATGTCTTTTCTCATAAAAGCCACATATTTGCACAGCTCATCCTCTTTAATTAAACTTGGCCAATTCCTGTTTTGCACACCTAAATCCTTTAGCCCCACATCGGACGGACGGGGGCCAAGGAAGGGCAGGGGAGTGCTTGAGCGTGCGTCCTCCTTGTCTGCGCGTGTCAGTGCTCTATTTGTGAAGAGGGTGGGTCAAGCACGGCGAGACTGGCGGGAGCCCAATCACTCTGGCCAATGAGGGCTGTCATGGCAAAAAAACGATGACCAGCTTTCTGTTTTATCCCTGCCCCCACCCCCCCCCCCCCCTCCTCCATCTTCCTCCTCCCTCAAGCTTATAAAAGTTGAGTGATGAATTTACGCCATGTGTGTGTGTGTGTGTTTGTCTTAAATAGAGAGAAGACATGTTTTGATATTGTGACAAAGTGGGAGGATATATGAGAAGCAAAACGAAGACACTGAGATAAACAAATGAATAGATGTCTAAAGAAGGGGGAGAGAGAGAGAGATAAAGGGGAAGCGCAGTGTGGGATGTTTGTACTAGAAGACCATCAGCAGCTGCTCTTTAAACTAAAGGTAATTAATCTAAAGGATTCAGTCCTGGCAACGGGGACACTGGCGAAACTTAACGCCGCTCCGTCTAGGACTGTTTTTATTTGGGGTTTTTTCTACCTTTTTTACAATTTAACATTCATTTAAATTATTAAAAATGTTATTTAACAGTGTAGCCATTCTTTTTTATTTTGTGATTGCCGTTGGCTCCTGCTCTCAACCACTGCGATCTGGTCAACTGGCGTTGGCTGGCTAGCCGATAGTCTCTTGCTGGCTGGCCGACAGTCTCTTGCTGGCCGGCGGCTGCCAACGAGCCAGCCGACTTCCTGCTGGATGCTCTCCACCGCTGCCGCCTGGACAATCCTGGACAACTGGCGTTGGCTGGCTAGCCGACAGTCTCTTGCTGGCTGGCCGACGGTCTCTTGCTGGCCAGCGGCTGCAGGCGAGCCGGCCGACTCCCTGCTCCATGCTGTTGCTCTGGGGCTGGTCGCTCCCGTGGTCCGGTCCGTGGTTGGCGATTGCATCCTCCCCGGCTGACGTGGTTCTGCAGTGTTCCACCTCGCAGCTCCTCGGGCTCAACAGCTTCTCTGCTCCTCCGTTCGTCTCGGCCATCGGGGCGCTCGGACTTCTTCGTCGACCCCGTTGCATCCACAGAGCCTCCCGCGGAGGGTTTGTTTGCTCCTGGCCTGATCGCTCCACGCTTTCCATCCCCTCCCTCTGGTCGGCCGAGCGCATCGCTGCAGCTCGTCATCACAACAACAGTCCCCAAGAGATGGTGGCACGAAATTAGGAACTGTTACAGCTCACCCAGCACACTCTACTCTTCCTGCCGACTCCACTCCCCAAAACCGGACTGGTACACCTTTTATTACCTCCAAGATGTCGTCCTTTTATGCAGTTCTTGGGTTCCCCTATTTTAGTTTGTCTGTTCTGCTTTATTTTGTATTTGTAATTTTCAATTCCTCTATTGTGTTCATTGCCTATATGGCATTGTCTCCTTTGCCTCATGTATTTTCTGAAATGTTTACTTGTATTGATGTTATGTTTTTACTTTGCTTCTATGTAGAGAACTTTGTAAACCCTGTTTTTTAAGGTGCTATATAAATAAATGTATTATTATTATTATTATTATTATTATCAGCAGCTGCTCTTCCTCTTGGCCAGCTGCTGTCAGCATGCACAGCCTCAAGGGAACTGCCTGCGTCCTGTCAGTATTACTGGACTTGTCAGCTGCTGCAACACACACACGCACACATGTACACACACACACACACACACACAATAACACAACCTTGCAGTTATGTATACACGCATGCATAGCAACCGACATAAACAGCATGCAGGGGCCACTACAAGACACTTCAACCCACAGTAGCATGGCACGCACATGCTGTACATAACATTTACTGTATATACTTGCGCACGCACACAGCCACCAGTTTTGGTGTCTTGATCACCCATCTCAGAGGATAGCAGACTGCTGAGCAACAAATACAAAAGGTGCAATAGCTTCATATTGATCGTTCCCGGGGATCAATACCAGGCTACTTTGATATCTCACTCCCAGAGAAAGAGCCCACATCTGCGAATGCCGGTGTGTCACAACACACTTTCCTATCGCTTATTGGCTTCCCCATTCACCTGCTTCTCACAGCAAACATAATTCATTTCACCCAAAAGACTGTTTCACGCATGGATCCATCTGGATGCCTTCTCCAAGTGTGTGTTATCTGTTTTCATGCTTTGACATCTCCCTATACGGACACAGTGTGTGCCAGTACTTATCAGTGGAAAAGTTATAACAACGGCCAGAGAAAGATTTCCTGCCCCAGGCGTTTTCATTCCCCTTGTTTATACAGTCCAAGAACACACACACACACACATATACACACACACACACACGCACACACATATACACACACACACACGCACACACATATACACACACCACCCCAAGCCTTCCTCCTTAATATTACCCCAACCAATCACTTTACAGGATCTTGGCTTGTCAATCCAGAGACCCAGTAATCAATTCATTAATTACATCCCTTTCCCTGCAGACTGACTTCCCTCATGCCACCCCAGTATCAGTTACATTACACTGCAATTAGATTAAATTACTAAGAACAACCTGCATGTGACAGCCGTTATGGCAGCGTCAGGGGGGTATTATGCTGACTCCACGAAAAACCCACTGCGCAATTTATAAAATGGAAATATTGTCTGCTCGTTAATGGGGGTTATTTGATAAGCACACAAATGAGGAGATGCTGTAATAGTCCCATCAGGACTCTGCAAATATCAATCCCAAAGTATGAGGTAGTTATGCTGCTTGAAAATCATATTTTACAATAGCTTACAGACATAAAACAAGGGCTATTATCACCAACTATTATATACATTGATTTCTTTCACAATCAAAGATGAAAAAAAGTATTTACGACATGTCCTTAGGGGACTAGTTTGGCCTTTTGGGAAATATCCTTATTGTCGGGCGACTATGGGTCAGTGGTTAGCATGCCCGTCATTCAATCAAGGGGTTGGCAGTTCAATCCCTGCCCTAGTCGATGTGTCCTTGAGTAAGACACTTAACCCTGCATTGCTCCCCGTAGCTGTGTCTACGGTGTATAATGTAAAGTGTCTTTGAGTATCTTGAAAAGCACTATATACATTAAATGTATTATTATTATTTGCTTTCTTTCAGACAGTCAGGTGATCAATCGCACGCTAACAGGAAGCTAGAGTCAGCAGGTGATTGGTTCGCTTAGCATGAGGACTTGAAAGAGCCTCAAAAACAATCTCCTAAGCATCAGCTCTAAAATGTGACCAATAGATATGTTGTACGTAATATGTTTCAGCATTTTTACATTTGTGTACATCTAAAACAAACTATATGACACGTGTGACGTTATTGAGCTACAGAGTAAACAACATAAGGAGATTCTGAGGTAATAATAACTATAATACACCGATAGTGCCCAGTAATATACTGTACAGGGCTGGTAACGCGTCGTAGAAATTGTATAATGTCTTGCAATGGTGTGGCAAGGCTCTTCATTTGAATGGGAGGTGAAAATAAGTTAGTTAATCTATAGATCTGTGGAATGAATCTGTTGAGGTTCTGGCTGGTTTCATATTTAGCCATCAATCTTCTCATCCAGCTCTCTGCAAGAAAAATATTTCCCAAAAACTACCTTTCAAAACAATGTTATAATAAAACAAGAGTCCATGTCATGTTGTACATTTGCTTAAATAAAATAATCTATGTTAAAGAGTCTACAGACTTTAGATAAATGGAAGTATTGGGCCTAATGATGGTGCTAGATGAAACTCAGGGCATTTCCAAAGACACTGGGCTTCATCCTCTGGGAACCATGAATGTCTGTACAAATGTTTCCAACAATCCATCCAATAGCTGTTGAGATATTTCAGTCTGAACCAAAGTGGTGGACCGTCCGACTGAGTGACTGACTGTCATCCCTAGAGCTAAAACAGGTCTGGAGCTCTATAGACAGTGCACCAGGAACCACTGCTCTTACCAGACACCACAACATGCTCCATCAATCCAGCAATGATTTGATTGGTTTAATGTCTGTTAAAAGTAGAAATCCTTACTTTTGGGAACATTTTTCACCTTTTTTACGACTTGGTAGTTTTCGATAAATCATAATTCCACAGCATAGCCCCCCTTCTACTGTAAACTCCTAATAACGGATGAGTCCAATCCTGGTGGGACTAATATATGCAGACACAGGTTTGTAGTTCGCCTTTTTCCGCTCAGAGCAGTTGTGTTCCGTACACGGCAGGATTGCCTGATAATCCGGTTTTGTACGCAGGACTTTGTCTCTTCTACATCTACGATAACATCAGGACCAGGACTATGGATCACCAGCGAGCCACGCCAACTGCAGAACACTAAGAAATCAATTCGGCCTCCACTCCTTTTTCTGAGCGATGCAAGTAATTCACTCGTGGTGCAAAGCAAGCACGCAACGTGAGGCAAAGGGGCAAGAGATGAGGAGCAAATTCAGTCAACATCAATCCATTTGGCTAAAGAGGATGATGACATTTGGTGGAAGTGCTTCTTGCAGCTTCCATCACACTTTCTCCTGACGAGGACGTTAGAGTTGGAAGAGCCTCTTCCTGTGGCCAACGGAGGTGCAAAGTGTGAAGCTATATTAAGACATATATTCCAGTTAAGTCAGATAAAGGAATATTCAACACTTTCTGTCCGGTTAGCTTAGCATCCAAGGCAACTGTCAAACAAAAGAAATCCAAAACATTGTATTAATTGTGAGTGAAAAGTACAGCTTGTGTTGTCATAATATGTGGAATCCATCATGAGCATGTTAATTTGTCCAGAAAAACATCAAGGAAAGCAAGTGTTCTTTTCAAACTGCGATTCATTATGTAGCGGTACTGTACGTGTCAGGGGGGAGGGGGGGAGAATTTCCATAACAACAACAACACCACCACAATCATGTAATGAATAATGTTTGTGTTCGGGAAAATTTGCATCGCCTTCATTCCCTCTTTGATGCAACATTAACCCTCCTGTGTTCTGCTGTCAGTTTGAATTCCACTCATGTACTTTAGGCCAAGTTAAAGTCATTCACTGGGAAAGAATTAATTTGGAAATGCTGTCACCTGCCATGATTAGGCCCATTACTTGTTTACTGCCTTCGATGTCTTTTATAGCCGAAGAATGATATCACAAACAGCCGAGGAAACGCTAAGTCTGAGGTTAGGGTGTACATTTTCGAATGAGAGAGTAGATAAACAGGCACGGAGGAATATGAAGGAAAAAAAACCAGACGCTTAGCTTACAGCAGGAGCTATAACATTAAAAGATATGTAACAGCATAACGCATTATCATTTAAATTCCAAACACCAAACAGTTTAGCTATTTATTGTTGGGGCTTTGCCATTATGCAAGGTCACGATAAGTCAGACAGCGGTGTTCTCAACTTCATTTGTGTTTATTTTCCCTCCAATAAATAGACTGAGAGAGAGGCCTGTACTTGTGAGGTGATAAGATCCTCCCGGCTTGTTCTCCGTGCTGACCTTGGGTGCTGCAAAGTAAAGATCGATGCTCTTTCAGGAGGACACAAGGCAGTATTCACTTTCTGTTCAGGCACCGCGCATCTTCCACAGAAGTCAAGGCGGGGGAAGAGAGAACCTGCAGTGTTAGTTAGTGCTTGTCAGCGGAGGTTTTATCTGAACACATAGACACAGGCACGCACTCACAGAGACACTGGCACACACGCTAAAGGATGGGGCTGGAGGATAGCTCACCACCAGTGGCACGTTGTCTAAAGTGAGGTAAAAGGCAGTCAGCTTCATTCATCTCAAAGAAAACCAGCAGCTCTAAATGTCTTCAGAGCTTAAGTTTAAATAGAGACTTTGTGTCCCATAATGAACACATCTATACACATATATATATATATACATATATATATATATATAAATAAATATATTTATATATATAGTATTTATATATATATATTACATATATATGTATATATATATATATAAATATATATATTTATATATATAGTATTTTTATATATATATATTACATATATATGTATATATAAATATATATATATAAATAAATATATATTTATATATATATATATATATATATATATAAATATGCAGGAATAGTAGTGGAAGAGGTGCTTCTGACTTGTCCGAATGTGCTGTCATGGAGACGCTGACTGAGGACAGGTGGTGAAAGATTTAGCGCTACAGTATTGCTTTCCTCCAACCAAATCAGAAAATCCATTCAAGCACATTAGCACAACTGCTAATTGCGATGCTCTGTGTGTCTTATTGCACACATTGATCTGTCCACAACCTCCCCCAGTTGAAATGGAATTGTGAAATTAAAGCCCCTAAGTGGACAGAGAGAAGATCCTGTGCCGAGCTCAGTCACACGGTTCAGATATGATGAATATAAATTACGGTCGGGGACTGTAAAGGCCAGTTGTGGATTTTGTTCAGCTCTCTTTAGCCGAGAGTGACGCATGCTGTTTAAATTCTGCTTGAATAATTCCAGCCCAAAGATGGGGATGTGCCATCTCCACAAAGCACCATCAAATCACGTCTGCACTGTGTTGTTTCAAATATCCTGTTCTCTAACCTTATTAGAGAAAAGAAAAAGTCAAATCCACCATCCACATGCAGCCAACGATACTCTGGAACTAATTTGTTAATCCAGCCTCACTAATCTCATTTTCATTTTAGATTCAGTACAAAGGGTTTCCAAATATGTGGTCCAATAACGCTGCACTGCTGTTCTGTGACGTTTTCTGTTCGATGTTGTCCCGATGGGGAAGTTTCCGAGACAGGCAAACTTAAAGGACACAGAAAGGAACACAAATCTTGTAGAAAAAAAATCAATGTGACAAATATTGTAAAGTGGTTACTCTTCAAAAAGTGATTTAAATCCTTACTTCATGCAATTAACTCACTGTGTGCTTTGAAATATTAACTGAACCACCTGACCCCCCCCTGCTCTTGTTTAATAATAGAAGAGCACTGTGAAATCATTCGCACCGTAATATGACCCTTATGAAGTATCTTGAAGGACTCTAATTGGAGCGTGCATCACTCAGTTTCATGATCTGTTATCGGCGACACACATTAAAGTAGAGCCGAGACCCTCCCTTCTTCTTCTGCAGCGTGTTAGCCCAGCGTGTGAGCCCGTCGTCGCCCAAAGCCGACCCAAAGTAGAATGTACAGTCTTGCCTTGGGTGGTTTCATGTCCTTATCTGAACCTGTCATGGTGACTATGTGGGCCCCGGGCAAATATAGCCAGTGTCCTCCGGCGGAGTAAACAAAGTGCTACTGTCCGCCCCAAAAAACACTTGTTTTCACATATAAAGAAGGCCCACAGCCACTGTCTGCTCGGTTTAAAGTCACGTACTAAATGTAATGTTTCTTATTTTTGTGGCGTGTGAATGTGATGTGCGGCGTTTCCACCAGGGAAAGTGCCGGATTTACTTTCTCAGAGCTCTCCTCGTCTGTACCTGCCGAGGAACAAACACTTGGGGTGTGATGTAACGGCTTCTAGAAGTTCACACTTGGAAAAGCATTTGCCTTTCGAAAAAGTTGCCCGTGGGCGCCCAGCGAGCCGCGGCTCTTAATTCTTTGCTCCGTGTTTTTTTTCCTGTCCCAAAACAATGACACCGTCCATCTGAGGCGGCGCTCTCTGCACGAGTACCTCCATTCTGACCTCTAATTGGCGAGGCAGCGCGTGCCAGAGGGAACATTACGCCGCCTTCCTAAATGGCTACTCTGGGCCGCTGCACAGGACATTTAGTTGAAGTTGGTCATTCTCCGTCCCCGGAGAGCCGGTAAAGAGTTTGCCACATTGCCGGGAAGAAAGTGCAAAGACATACAGTGTGCTGTAGATGACAGGATTCCGCTGCGAGGTCCCTGGATGCAGTCAAGATGGCGTGCCGCACAGCACGGAGCTAAGTAATGCCCCGCTGCATCTCGCTAATAAGCTGTAAATAATCGTCTGAGCTTCGCCCCCTCTTCTTCTCGGGATTCTTTCTCGCTTAATAAGAAAACATTCGCTTGGAACATCGTTTTTTTTTCTCTTCTTTTTTTTTTTTACGGGCATTGGGAATGAGTCCCTCTTGGAGCATCCCTTGTTTTGTTTTTTTTGCATTACCTTAACATACCATGGTTGTAAATTACAGACAACGGGACTTCGGCACACTCTAAGTGAACCTTTGTTTTTTGCAATAAATCAATTTGAACTCATGCAGGCTTTTTCCCTTTCCAAAAAATATTGTAACAACTGTAACCGGGATAATGGAAGTCAGAATTCTGACTACAAACCTATATTCCATATCTGTGATGGGATATTTCTAAGGCTTTTTAATGTTAATCATCTTCATGTTTTCTGTGGGTAAAAAAGAGCAATCATAACGTTGGTTGGTGGATTCATTAAAACCAAATTCACAATCACCAAATTCTTTTTTACATATTCTTAATTTACTTACTGTAAATAGGTTATTAACAGCTGCAATAATCAACATGTTTCTATCGATAAAAGATGAAATAAAAAATGAAAAAAAAGTTGCTTGTAGTCACGAACCCGCGAATAATTATCATCCGACTCAGCACTATGGAGCGATTTAAGGTTTCTTCTTGAAACTTTACAGTCGGGCATCGCTCTGATGAACTGTACAACTTCCCTGAAAAGCCACAAGGTTAGCGACTAGCCGGAGAACACAGTGGAGCTTGTAGCTGCTAAAGAGCCAATACAGAAGGGAGGGTGACTATTGGGCGGCGAGGAGTCCAGAAACACACCTCCAAATGAAGAGCTCCATGTCTGCTGGCCGATTGTTCGCTGATACACATTTGCATGACATTATTACGCAGTGACAATACATCAACGCTGTGTTTCTTTAGCGTGTTGCGCTGCCCCCAAGCAGCCCCCCAATTAATACGGCTTTAATAATAGTTCCCTAATCTTGACAATTAGTGTCAATTAGTCAATTAGAGGAAAGCTGGATGTGTTTAACTCGAGCGCCAGTCAGACCGCTAGCTGCAGCGTGAAGCGTTAAGTGTTAACAAAAGTAGCGTTGCTTGCACCAAATACTTGCTGGCTTACTTTGGATAACGTGCACCTTTTCTTTTTTTTGCTGTTACACTTTTCCAATTGCGTGGTTTCAGTTTATCTGGTTAAATGCACGTTGGCTTGTATCTCACCCTTAATCTGTCTCTTCAGATCAGACCGAGTGACGCCGCGGAGCCGGAGGTGGACAAGAAGAAGCGCCCTCTTTTGACTGGAGACGACTGGCATGTGGTCTTAGTTTCTTAGACACAAAATGCTTCTCTCGCCAATTCAATTCAATTTCATACTCTGGGGTTGTACAGAGCTGTCAGCGCCGGCGTTCATAAAAACACCATCGTACCCAGCGTCATGACCATCCGTAAATACATAGTGATGATTTAGCAGCTTTTGGAAAAAAACATTTATTTTTGAATAAGAAAAGCTCGTAGATTCTCTCTAAAACGGCAGACTTGCTGAAATCTAAGTGTAAAATGGGTCTAAAATGTGACGTCATGAGGTCGAATTCAATCGTGACCACTGAACTGGGAAATGATGTCATCATATTGTCCTGTTCCTGAGAGAAAAAAAATATCGTGTTCACAAACTGCATTATTGTAAACCAAATAAACTTGTCCATGTATGGAAACTCTCATCAGTAAAAACCAAAAGGGGTCGTTTCCCAAACTTCAACTGATTTTGCATTCTGCAAAGAGTATTTAATGTTACCGAAATAGGTGGGAAAGTGAAACCGCATTTTCACGACAGTTATTGTGCGCATGATCAAATAAATCCAGCGCTCCACGATGCTACAAGTCATTTCATATCGCCTCTGGCGTACGACGAGTGCAAACAGGCCTGATGACCGAGACGTCGCCAACAACCAAATGAGTCGCTCGTCTAACCAATTCCCCCGAGCTGAAAAGACTCAGCAGTCTCCTGCAAAAGAGGCATATTTGACAGTTGCGACCTTTTCAACCTTTTCCTCATGAGCGTGACGAGACCTTTTCTGGGAGATAAGCTCGCGCACTGTTGTCTGTAAATTAAATGCAACCGCTACTAAGAGACGCGATCGGCAAATGTGGGTGCAGCAAATGTTGACTCAGCCGTCAGCTCCGAGCTTCGTATTTTGCATCAAAAGGCTTGGTCAGAGCATCTTATTCATGCAATGCTCAATAGTGATGTGTGTAATGCAACAAAAGTGGGGATGGGTTGATTTGTCTCTTGATCTACTTCCAAATGCAGGCTTAGACTATCAACAGCATTTAATCATTTTAATCCCTTTATTTTGTCATGTTAATTAGCAAGTGTGGATGGCCCAATTACACACCTTAATTAGCAAGTAAACACACACACACACACACACACACACACACACGGCCCCCAAACAAATCCACCGTGTCCCGTATAGAGTTTACGGCTCGTCACCGCCTCCCCTCCAATCCGCCACATCTGTTACAGGGTCTCTGCTTTTCCTCAAGGTGACTAATTTAATTCCCCACGATCTGACTGACCTTTGCCAGAGTTGTTTTGATGGCAATGATTTCCTGTCCCTTTGCCTCAGCGTCGTTCGCAGCAAACAGAGCAAGTGCAGCCGTCTGGTTTCTGTTCCCGGCTCTCAGACCAAATGTGAAGTGAGCTGTAAAGAGATCCCGGTGTGTGACAGAGGCTCGCCGTGCGGAAACGGGGTTCGCCGAGACAATATGTCGAAGTGCTTTTAGAATGTGTTCGCGGATTGGGTTCGGGCGTCCCCCCCCGAAAGTCTCAACAGATTTGTACAACATTATCCACTATATTACGGGGTCATTCGGAATTGCTTCACGGCGTGAAAAGGGAAATGTGTCAGTCCCGTTGACCATAAAGTACTGCGTGTGGTTGTGCGGTAGGACTCCGTCATGTAGGCGTTCTCTCAAAAACGACAACGCACGTTTCCGCATTCTTCCGTTTGATCAAGCACTTCTTGGTCATTTTAAAGACGTTTCAAATGGTCAACAACTTCAATTACAAATGTAACTTTGCACGAGAGTGATGAGCAAATGTAATAATACAATTCCCCAAAGAAATTCATTTTTCTTTTGCCGTCTGCCCTCCAGAAAAAAAATCTTATTAACAACCGAAAATGACATTTAACAGTTCTTTGTTCCGCTCTCCTCTGCATTCAGGAAGATTCCTTCGGGCAGCGTGTAGCGTGCGGCCCACGGGAACACAAAGTGCATGGAAAGCGAGCAGATTCCTTTTCTTAAACCTTTGCATTTGAAAAGCATCGGGAGTTTCATGTGTGGCAGCTTTCATTCTTAGTACGGAGCCACACCCGATGCATTTTCATCTGTTTTGCTGATGGATTTCGGTTCGCCGATGAAGTGTTAGGGGCACTGTGTGTCAGTTAGCTTAAGTGCTTCCTTTTTCTCTGCTCTTCCTTTGGAATGCCTTGTCTATCATTGCAGGTAACCTTTTGAAGGATACAATTTCCATGAGAGTTGAGCTCACGGATAATAGCTCATATTGAACCGATACCACTCTGAGATGGCATGTGTTCGCCTCGCGATTAGTGGATCTTTGAGAAGACTGAGGTGTTGTGTTCGCCAGAATGGGACTGACGTGAGGTCACAGTGACCTTGACCTTTTCCTGCTCCGGGGGTTCCACTTGTTGCCCCGGCTATGTATTAGTCGACAATGGCTTTAAATGACCAGGAAGCAATATTTCTGTATTTCATTATTTATGTGAACCGAACTCTCGCAGTCGGCAAATCCTCTGCAAGGATAATTTGTTAGTTCCATGTCAAAACTTAACGTCCCATTTCGTGATGAGCTGGTGTATCATACATAATTGGTCATTTGTTTTGACAGTATAGAGCATATTTGGATGAGTATTTGGACCAAATGTTTCTGCGGGCTATGTGCAAAACAGGAGAGGTAAGAGTGCTATTTCTATGAAAATCCGTTCACTTACTAATTACAGTTATCCACAAGCAGCATGGCTGAGCTGGCCAGCTATTTAATTAGGTGAACGCCGTTGTTTACTGTCGAGAATCTAACTTGAACTAAAAACCAAGCAAGAAGACACTTATGTCTTATTTTAAAAGATATGATGTATTGTAACGTACTGTTTCCTCGGCTAGAGGCTTTTACAACCCCTCTTTCTCCGAAGCACTTTTTAGTCCTTCCACTGCCTTATGGTGTTTTTTTTTTAGTGTCAGATAGTCACCCACTTATAAGCTTTAACTGCGGCTGTAACAATGATCCAGCTGACATGAATGGAAGCTGACCACAGCCGCTCTACTCTGAGAAGAAGAATGAAACTGCCAACTTTCTACAGCCACCTTTTAAGCCTGCATGGGTGATGAATATTTGATGTCCAAGAATGGACTTTAACATCCGACAGAAGACAGAAGACGATTCTGTTTCTCATTCCTGACCAAAGCTCAGGCTAATAAAAAGAGAATGCGAGCTACAGTCTGTTGCCAACCTTTGAACTACGAAACATAGCCAAAAGTAATCAGATCATCTGAGCAAAAATAATTACACATATCATACTTTATGAGGAAAAGGGGGCTTCTTTAGAAGCACTATTGGGGTAATAGTTCAGTTATATAATTGGTATATCTACAGGCCATAATCGATAAGGAGCACTTGATAATGATACTTAAAGGTCAGTCATCTTATGTGAAATAAAGGATGTGCAAAAAGGGGGAAGGGGAACATGCACACTCACATCTGGCGCCATGGGTTACAGATTACAACCGACCCAATACCCCTCTGCTCACCCCTCCAAAAACTGCACGGCTTGGCCCTCTCCTGCTCACGTCACCGCAGCTTTACAAGCGCGCCGGAGACCTAAACGGTGGCCTTCCGGCAACGTTAAAAGGCAACCGGCTTTTTTTTGCGCCGTGTTTGGTTTTGTCCGTTCTGGGCTACTGTAGAAACACGGGCGTGCAACACGGCGGACTCCTGGAAGACGACCTCTGCAGATATGAATCATGTGAGATCATGTGCAACGCTGCAAACATCCTTTCCAAGGGACAGGTTTGCCACACATTCTCCAGCACCGGCCACGTGAGGGGCCACACCTGCATTATTACAGCTTGCTTATCTTTCTGCCTTAAACCCCCCAGTTCCATATTCTCTTGGCAGGATAACCTGCGAGTGACAGCTGGGTATATTACATTTTATTAACCTGCGATAGGGCTCTAATCGGGGACAGGCAGTGGCATTCTTTTACACGGCGAGGAGCTCAGTCAATTCACCGATGGCTGATAGGACGAGAATAGGGTTGTACTCTTTAAACGGGGGTCATTCATTTCCCTGCTCCGCTGTCAAATGCTGCAACAGTTGTTCATCTGGAGGGGGATGAAGAGGCAGCAGCCAGAGGAAGTGACTCAATTCTAGACTAGAGTGTCGCATACAGGCAGCTTTTTTAGACACGGAGGTGAGGGAACGTGAGCTGGGAACAATATCTGTGCTCCAGTTGCAGCTCCACAGGCCATTAGGTCACCGTGCGAGGACAGGACAGGAAGTCTCAGGAAACCGTTCGCCTAGAGACCCAACATATCAGACTGCTTACCAGCATATTTCAAAAGTTGATGCGGCGGCACTTGCTTTTTTCCTTGATGAACGGGAGATTCACTTTCGGCGCTCCGAGGCATGGCCTTTACCAAGAGCCTCAGTAATAACAATCCAGAATGGTAATGGGCTGTAAAAGTTGTTGATAAACCCTTGGATCTTTCAAATACTCTCCCTTCAGGAGAGTATATTAAATATGTCCATGCTCATGAGATGCACACAGCCAGGTAATTCCCTTGCTGGATTTACAGTCCGTGCAGCCGCTCGGCATGCAATTAGGAAAGCCTCGGCTCCATTTGTTCCATTTCTCTTCATGCCTCTCGTGGCGACTTTAATAGTTCTTCTGCATTCTCACTGCCCTGACTCAAGTAATAAAGGGCTTTCTGATACTTTCAGGTGACTTGAATGTCAATCTACTATTTAATGTGTCTCCCCATCATGGGATTAGTTTTGCTTGAGGCAATGATCCCTGTGCATGACACGCCAGTGTAAAATGGGGAGCCACTACTTTAGTTTAAGCTTTATCCCACGGCTCGATCGCTCGCAATGTCACACAAATGTTACTTAGGATCCTTCAACGACCGTGTGCTACGACTCCATTACACATCTATTACTCTCATTCCACAGAGCTCTGGATTGTTTCTGAACTGAAAGTCCTCTGATTTCTCCTCAGCCAGGTTGTTTCTAGACCTTTCTCGTGAGAGTGAGAGAGAGAGAAAGTGAGAGAGAGAAAGAGAAAGAGAGTTCCTCTGCCTCAGTCTAAGAATCAGCCTGCAGCTTAATAAAGCACCGTCGGAGAGCTCGTGCCATTATGAGTGGCCCGTGGCCTTGTGAGCGGCTCCAGGACGCCAGGTGATTTAATGCGGCCCGCAGAAAGCAAGTCTATACGGATAATCCTTAATAGTCCATGACCTCTCAGTATTCTTTATGTTCCACTCAGCCTTTAGGAGCCGGAGGTCTGTTGAGAGCGGTGTGAAAACAGAACACGCGTGTTTCTCTTTTGATGGTGGGAAGGTTGGAGCAGGTATGATGAAGAGGGGCTTCCGGATTGTTCTTAATCGCTCCATGGTTGTCAATCGTCAACATGTTCTCTGTCGGCCATCAGCAAACGGCGGACCGAGTGACGAACCCGTGACCTATTTCTGATCAATTAACGAGACGAAATAATAGTCTTCATGAGAACGGCACTAACTTTATTCAAGCCGAGATTCAAACTACAAGCAGGGCCTATTTCCCTCTTTTTATAATTTTCTTTTGAAATATATCAAAATCAAGATAAAAAGTATGGTTTACTCTTTTTTTTATTCTAAAAGATCCATATTTCTATTTATTGTTTACTATATATTATTATTATTATTATTATTATTATTATTATTATTGTTAGTATACATTATGTGTTCTTTTACTTGAAGTGTAGAACTTTCATTATGCCAGGACTAACTGTATTTATGGTAAAGATAGCCTTTTATTTTACATAATGCCATACAAGGTCAATGTATCTGTATGTTAAAACGTGCCATACTGACAAGTGATAATGAGATAGATAGATATATAATTTATTCATCCCCAGGGGGTCATTTGGGTTGTAGCAGCAGCAAGCAAAGTTACATAGTATAACATAACAATATTAATAAATATGTTGAAATGTCATGGATATTGCTGTCTTTACTTGATAGACATATCAAGGCTATCGGACACCATTTAGGCATTATGAGGTTCGGACCTTTTAGTAGCTGGGCCTCTTTAATTGAAAACCCGGTCCCCGTGTATCTCCTTGTGATCCACAGCATGATGGCGTGAACTGGGCCATCCAGCTGGGTGGCGAGCCTGGATCACTCTGGTGCTCCTCTGTGAGGCAGGTGATGTGAGATCAGACGAAAAGCTGATCAGAGTGGGCCCATCCTCGTGACTCAAATAGTGTATATGATTTTATTTCGCTATATCAAAAAGTGTCTCATGAAGACTGTAATTATTCTCTTTAATTTGAAGTATGCCACACCCCTTCTCACCCTCAACAAGATCATGTGTGTATAATTTGACACTCTAAACTCCCTCTGCCCTCCACCTGCTATATATCGAGGGTTGTAATTACATTACATTACATTACATGTCATTTAGCTGACGCTTTTATCCAAAGCGACTTACAATAAGTGCATTAAACCATGAGTCCAAACTCAGAACAACAAGAATCAAGCAAGTACAATTTCTTCAATAACGTTAAAGTACAAAGTGCTATCAGTACACCATTTAAGTGCTACTAAAGTGCTACTACGGCGCTACCTTCCCTATTCAAGGTATAGTCGAAAAAGATGTGTTTTTAGTTTGCGACGGAAGGTGTAGAGACTTTCTGCTGTCCTGATGTCAATGGGGAGCTCGTTCCAGCCAATGAGGAGCCAGCACAGCAAACAGTCGTGATTTTGTTGAGTGTTTAGCTCGAAGTCACAGAGCTACAAGTGAACGGGCTGGGGTGTACGGTTTGACCATGTCCTGGATGTAGACCGGACCCGATCTGTTCGCAGCACGGTACGCAAGTACCAATGTTTTGAAGCGGATGCGGGCGGCCACCGGTAACCAGTGAAGGTCGCGGAGGAGCGGAGTAGTGTGGGTAAATTTCGGGAGGTTGAAGACCAGTCGAGCAGCTGCATTCTGGATGAGCTGTAGAGGTCGAATGGCATTAGCAGGTAGACCTGCCAGGAGGGAGTTGCAATAGTCTAGACACGAGATGAGCAGAGCCTGGACCAGAACCTGTGCCGCCTTCTGAGTGAGAAGAGGTCGTATTCTCCTGATGTTGTACAGCATGTACCTACAGGAGCGTGTTGTTGCGGTAATGTTGGCAGTCAGGGAGAGTTGATTGTCGAGTGTCACACCGAGGCAATGAAAAGGAAATGAAACTAAAACATCTTCACACTTCAGATTTCATTTCGCGACAGTCCCCAAAAAAAAGTATTCATTTTACTTTAAAATTGCCAGATTTAAATCCGAGACAGATTTAAATCCCTGCCTCCGACAGGGAACATGTACAATTAGTGTCCGAGGCACCCATAAGCTGCTGGAAACAGCCTTTCTGTTTGAAGAAAGTTCAACTTATGGCCTGTGATCATCGTGCTCCCTCAAGGTTCAGGGGAAGATGGATTGTATTACTGACAATGAGCAGAGTTTGCCTTCAAGAGCATCCAAAGTCAAACTTAATTAGTTTCAATGGAGGGTTTGACTGTCACATCCTGGTCTCCACGCTGTCTCAGAGGCTTCTTCACACTGACGAGGACAGATGTGCAAAGATAATTCTTGGAATTATCTGTCTGTTGCGTTTTGTTTCCTTTTCTCTGGCTTGAATGTATTTATAAACTTAAATGCAGAATACATCTATCACCGGCTTCAATCGCCAAACCGGCTTCTGAAATGCAACCTGAGCTGTCAGTGTGCAGTCGTTTTGGGTTTTTTCTGCACAAATCCTAAACGGCTGGTACACTCCTCTCTCCTAGCCGCGGTAATTACTGCGGCTCATGCTGCAGGATGCAAAGGAAGAGGAGATGGATGTGAGAAAGAAACTCCTTGTTAGCGCTCGCTGCACACAGTCTCAAGGCTGTTATCAAAATCTGCTAAAAATACAACTTAACTCAACTCATCTTTTTGTCCTTGCTCGGAAACATTTAGGATATAAATGGCTTTTGCTTATGCGTGTGCATTCTGTTTGTGTGTGTGTGTGTGTGTGTGTGTGTGTGTGTGTGTGTGTGTGTGTTTGCGGCTACCGGACGGCCCTCCCCGACCAAAAGGTTCACGCTTTTTGACCGAAAACTTCTGGAGAAGCCTTTGGGCCGAGGGTGTGCCTGTGAATATAAATCACCGGCATGCCCAGGTGGAGTCAGTCTCACGCTGCTGAATGATAGCGGGGCTGAGATTGACGCGGCGCGTGGACACGGGCAGGTGCTGCCAGCGGGGCGGCGCTGTATAAATAAGGATGACAAGCCATTTAGAAAGGCAAAAAGGTTTCCGGGAACATGACTTTGCATCCCATTAGATTCTTCTGTTCGGAATCTACATCTTAAAACGGATCGGAGCAGCGGGGGGATGCGAGGCCTTGGTGCACGTGTAGGCATGCCAACGCATAGGGATTCATGCAAAGTGCACACGGGAGTAGAACCTTGAAGTGTCGATAAGCATGTCAGGGGGACACACTTGTGTGGATGTTTGCATTCCCTTACCCCCACACTCTAACCGACTCCTGGTTCTAACGGCATTCAGTTAACGGGCACTCGATCTACTTTCAAAACACATTCCGTTGTTAAATAAACCCGATGGTAACACTCCTGTACATAAACCTGGTTTAATGGGAGTCTGTAGACTATACGTGGACATTCTACAGGGGGATGACACTCGCTGTCTCATCATCAGGACATGAATATGACTCGATTAGGCTACTTATTTTGTATGCAAACATTATATTATAAATCTGGATAAACAAAATGTAAAAATGACGTTGCTTCTTCATCATTTAATGTACGCGTTCCGTGTGAAAGTATTCATGACGAAAACAACCGTGTGTTACGCCTCAAGTGTGTAATGTAAAAAGACAGATACTAAAACAAGGATCTTCCCATATTAATCGGATATCAAGGCGCAAAAGCAGAAATAAGTGAAAGAATGAGATGAGAAGTCGCGGACTATATATAAGAAATATAGAAATACAAGGTTTCTGATGTCCTATATAATGTACGAATTATAACACACTATTGTGCTTGTAAATATACCCACTGTGTCTTGTTTATGACATGATGCAGACCAAAAGTTGACTAAAGTATGATAAAATCAAAATCGGACTATTCTAGGGCACCAAAATGTTACAAAACGGTACATGGCATGCGGTCTTCTGAAAGTAGGCCTTTGGAAAGGTTCAGTCACACGCCGTGCCCGTACCCCATAACACGACATACACCGGTGGCTCCTCATCCGTGCCTGTGTCCCATAACACGACATACACCGGTGGCTCCTCATCCGTGCCCGTACCCCATAACACGACATACACCGGTGGCTCCTCATCCGTGCCCGTACCCCATAACACGACATACACCGGTGGCTCCTCATCCGTGCCCGTACCCCATAACACGACATACACCGGCGGCTCCTCATCCGTGCCCGTGTCCCATAACACGACATACACCGGTGGCTCCTCATCCGTGCCCGTACCCCATAACACGACATACACCGGCGGCTCCTCATCCGTGCCCGTGTCCCATAACACGACATACACCGGTGGCTCCTCATCCGTGCCCGTACCCCATAACACGACATACACCGGCGGCTCCTCATCCGTGCCCGTGTCCCATAACACGACATACACCGGTGGCTCCTCATCCGTGCCCGTACCCCATAACACGACATACACCGGCGGCTCCTCATCCGTGCCCGTGTCCCATAACACGACATACACCGGTGGCTCCTCATCCGTGCCCGTACCCCATAACACGACATACACCGGTGGCTCCTCATCCGTGCCCGTACCACCATAACACGACATACACCGGTGGCTCCTCATCCGTGCCCGTACCCCATAACACGACATACACCGGTGGCTCCTCATCCGTGCCCGTGTCCCATAACACGACATACACCGGTGGCTCCTCATCCGTGCCCGTACCCCATAACACGACATACACCGGTGGCTCCTCATCCGTGCCCGTGTCCCATAACACGACATACACCGGTGGCTCCTCATCCGTGCCCGTACCACCATAACACGACATACACCGGTGGCTCCTCATCCGTGCCCGTGTCCCATAACACGACATACACCGGTGGCTCCTCATCCGTGCCCGTGTCCCATAACACGACATACACCGGCGGCTCCTCATCCGTGCCCGTGTCCCATAACACAACATACACCGGTGGCTCCTCATCCGTGCCCGTGTCCCATAACACGACATACACCGGTGGCTCCTCATCCGTGCCCGTACCCCATAACACGACATACACCGGTGGCTCCTCATCCGTGCCCGTACCCCATAACACGACATACACCGGTGGCTCCTCATCCGTGCCCGTACCACCATAACACGACATACACCGGTGGCTCCTCATCCGTGCCCGTGTCCCATAACACGACATACACCGGCGGCTCCTCATCCGTGCCCGTGTCCCATAACACAACATACACCGGTGGCTCCTCATCCGTGCCCGTGTCCCATAACACGACATACACCGGTGGCTCCTCATCCGTGCCCGTGTCCCATAACACGACATACACCGGTGGCTCCTCATCCGTGCCCGTTGGCGTTTTAATGCGGCCTTCATGTGACAGCAGCGCCGGAAGCGTCACATAAACAAGCGCGCGTGATGCAGCGTAGCCGATGTGTTTCACAAGCGACGGGTGATCTGACAGGTAAAGAGCTTCTTCTTCACACATTTCTCCCCCACAGTGTCATCGAGGAGGAGGACTTTAATCGGCACTAACAAGCCGTTACCCACATTCAAGTGAAATCGTCCCGTGGTTTAATGTGCTTGATAAGATTCAAGCAAACGCTCCGGGAAATTAGAGGAGCGTAATATGACAGCGACGAATGAATCGGCGGCTGAATTGGGTGCAGCAAAAGGAGACAGCTACATTGGGAAGTCTCTTTCGCTCTCTCTCTCACACACACACACACACACACACACAGGCGAAGTGGAAATCACATCCGGGACTACTTTGTATGCCTGCTCAGACGCAGCTCCGCAATCTTTTAAAGCGTGTCAGGTGACAAGCTCCGCATGTTTTTTGCGGGGGCCCCCCGAGTGTCAGATTGAAAGCCCAGAATCAATGCGAGATCCTGTTCGCGGTCATGACACCGTGAACTCGCCGTGCGCAAGGTTTCAAGCACAACAATTGAATCCACCGTTTCCTACACGTCCCCTTGTTTTGACGTGGGTTAAGAAGTCGCCGCGGTCGAGCGCACAATTGATTTTTGGGATTGAATAGTCAAAGTGAAGCCAAGGGCAAAGGGAGGGAACTGGGAACACGTCCATTTTGTAAAAGAAAACAACAACACATGAGAGCGCTGCAGGCAATACTAGCTCACAGGTAGTTTAACAGGCGTAGTGATGGGGTAACTAATGCCGACTGCTGTCACTGTTCTGTTCCTTCAGCCGTCCTGAAACCAAACCACATAAAACAGTGAGTGCTATTTACACATTTACTCAACAGGTCGCTTTCGCTTATCTGCCATATTTTGAAGGAGCAAGTGTGAAACCATGACTGAGCTAAATGGCTGTTGTGTCAATCAGCAACAAAGAGCAGCAAAATTCTTTCTTTCTGAACTGAAAAAAAAACCAAACTTTTCTTAAAGGAAAACCACTTTCAAGTCCAGACATGAAACGCGCAAGAGAGCAGGCACTATAAAAGAGAAGCCCTGATGGAATCTTTAAAGCAATACATCTCCCCACCTTATACGTTGCATTGTGGCATTTCTCATGTCATCAGGCCTGCGCTGATGAAGCGCATTTCGGGGGAGAGCTTTGGTTTTTTCGACTGCAAGGAAGGTCGTCTCCATCCTCCCCCCCCCCCCCCCCCCCCCCACCTCGGTGTATAAGCCACATAAATCATGTATGCGCACACCCAGTTGAGCCCGCTCTGCGCCCTCACGTCCACCCCCATGCCGCGGCACAGATAAACACGGGCACAGATGAACACTTCAGGTTATCCCCCGGATTCCCCCGGGCACACGTCAAGGAGATCACACCGGCAATGAATATGCAAAAAAAAAAAAGGGGGCCAGGGAGAAGTGACGGGAACGTGGTCGGATGAGAGCCAGCCTGGCCTAATATTCCAGCGCATAATGATATCATCTCGAAGCTTGATCACCGAACAATTGACTGGCAGTGGCCAGCGAGCTAGCCGCTGCTTATCTTGGCGTTAAGGTCACACATAATATTGCCAGGAGTGAGTGTGGAAGTGTGGAAGAAACACAGGACAGAGGATGCGAGACAACCGGCAAAGGGAACAACCGAAGGAGTTGCAGCACATCATTATCGGGGGAATCAGTGAGTCTTTTAATGACTATACTCTCCTTTTTAAAAGTCTCAGAAGAGGGAGAGTGATTGGACTGGAGGGCGGGTGGGTGGGTGGGTGGGTGGGGGGGGGGGGGGGGGGGGGGGGGGGGCTGGAGGGCAGTCTACACAAACGAGTGCAGTGACGCCTAAGAACAGCGGTCCCAGTCCACACAGCGCCAAAGCATTGATCAACCTCACGTCTGAATGAACTGAAGGAAAGGCGACAGCGGTATCCTCTTTCTCCTCCTCCTGCACAGACTCCAGACTCACTGCACGTCTGTATACCGGCGAGGTCTCAGCGGCATGTCGTTGGGTGGGCTGACGATGGCAAAGTACGCTTCGCCTCAAAACAATCACGAGCATGCATGAAGTAGAAAGGAAAGTTTTACAACTAAACAAAAGAAAAAACCTGTCTCGTTCCTGTATTTTACAAAGTCTTCATTAACTCTCGCTAGAAGACCAACCCAACAGAGTTTGCCGTCTCCACAATATATAGAGGAAGGAGTGGTTTTGTCTTTTGCTGTACATAAACTCAAGATTATCAAATGTAATACTACAAAGAAAAAGGATTCGGTGATACCTTCAGTTACTGATAGAGCAGTTTAATACCACACGGCCCAGCTATAGTTCACCAAAAGGGCGCCCAAAGGCTGTATCTGTTTACACTGCAGCCAAACAAACTCATGCTGCTCTCATAAAGAAGTCGGTCAATAATCGACCTTTTCCTCGTGGCGTCGCGAGCAACCGCAATCTCACACATACGTTTCCTGCGATTGCTTCACAATAAAAGCCCCGTTGTTATTTTCGTTTCACCATGCCCACACGTACTCCTCCACCATCAATGAAAACTTTCTGCAGAGAGATGCAACTAAACAATATTCATTGACCAGATGTAGCAACAATTTGTATCTTAACTTTCAAGATGCTATCGTGAGCTCGTTGGAGATGTAGTTCAATCGCTAGTTTCAAGGGGGTAAGACCTTGTGACACGTACACCCTTGACCAGTGTGTACGTGTCACATGGTGAAATGAATGAGGACTAATCATTTGATTATATTACCTTTTTAAAACCAAAAGATTATTCATCTGGCTGCTTTAGTGTGTGGCATTTTCAAAAAGGCCAATGTGCGTGCCATTTACCCACAGCTAACCTTCTTTTTCCAAACTTTCCTGTTTCACTTCAGCACCCAATTAAACACTTAAAGAGGCCTTTTGTTTACTCCACAACGCTGGAAGCTCATTGGATGCGCGTTAAAAAAGTGATCACATCGGTAGCTTCTTCCCCCCCCCATAATGGCTATCAAACATACTTGACCTGTTGCTAAAATAGATTTCCTCCATGATTAATCCATGCCTCTTGTCTTCTGGATTAAGAATTCAAAGACCCCCGTGCGAACCATTATCCCCGGGCTATGATCTAATATTGGAGACCGCAGCATCGTCTTTCTCACAAATCCTGGTTCTCTCTCTCTCTCTCTCTCTCTCTCGCTCGCTCTCACACATACACATTTTCCAGATCTCTGTTAGGATATTGCACCATAATGATGTCTGTGGACTGAACCTGAATCCTTGCACAGGAGGTTTCTTTACGCTCTGGTTATTATGCTGGAGACAAATCCTCCAGTTCAGAGACCTGGAAGACCTGGAGGACCTGGTCAGGCGTCCTCCGCTCTGTCTTGCAGGCACACCCACGACAAGAAAGAACCTTTTCATTCCTGAAATGGACATCCTTGATTGAAAAAACAAACAAAACACCATCTATGTCACCCAAATAAATGTGGATTATTTAATTTTTTTACAATAACCTAATAATAAGACATGCTGATGGAAGATAATGATGAAAAAAGAAACCGTGCTCTTTAGTCACAGTAGCAGATATCATCTGTTATCAGGAGTTTACTCAAGGAGATTGAACCACATTTAGCTCAAAGATGCCTCAGATAAGATTTATAAATAATCATGGTGCTGTATAATTGGCAACAATTCAAGAATATGTGAAATATGGCCGCGGCTTGCTTTTAGTTGTGGGAAGCAGTGAAAGCTGGGCTAATGGGTTGCTCTTCTATAGAACTGCCTTTTGTTACAAATTATGACTTTGCACTTGGGGGTATTTTGATCATGTTTTAGTGTGCATTATTATACTTTGATTTGATGTCATGCAGTTATGCTAGACTAGAGTCTAAAGCAAAGTCTAAAGATTAGGACTAAACCTTTTGGATTGTGAGCCATATACAGAAATAAATAAAAGAAAGTGTGTTTCTTGACCAATAAACCGCATGTGCCATTTATTTCTATCAATACAACACTACTAAACAGTTTAACAGTAGTTTATTACTGTGCCCACATATTAAAAGAAGATGTTTTGATCCTGCTGCTCTTAAATTTAGAATAATTCAATACTTTTTACATTCTAAAAGTGTGTAAATCTAGAAATAAGCCAATACTGGTTTCTGTTTATGGCCTAAGGGCCCTCTTAAACGATTACAATGCAAATGTTAATGTAAGATATAAATCTGTACATTTCATTCATTCTACAAATGACTTATTGCACGTAGTATATCTTTTCACTTCAATCATGAATTTGCAGATAGGGGACTTGCACTATTTGGGATAAATGTGGCTTTCACTTATTAGTCACCTCCAGTTTTAGGGTTCTTCTTTTATTTATTTCTCATTGTTATTATTAGATTTTGCCAATAAGAACTCAGATGTCAGGCTCTGCAGATTTTTTTTTGTCCTCAGCTATGATGCACAGGGATCCATCTCTCCTCTATATACTCTGGGATAATTACTGGTTGTGGCTGTTTGTTTAGCCTTTTGTCTTGACTGAAAAGGGTAGATGAGAGAGAATGAGACCCAGGGACGGACAGAAAAACCGAACAGGCCTCCACCAGTCATTCCCTAGGGTCCTACACCACCCTCCATTGGCATTATATTGAAATATTAAAGGTGAGGTAGATCTGCAGCGACATATTGTAAAGCCTGTCACTCCGATCACAAAGGCACTGAAGTGAGTGGAGGATGGAGAGAAGGAGCAAGAGGAAGTAGAGAATGGAGGGGGTGGGGGGTGTAGATGGAGAGAGCCAGGGAGGCTGGGGACCTGAGGCTACAATAGAGGAAGTAAACTGTGTGTAGGTGACTGAGAGGCAGTGGCTGGGAAAGTCACAGTACAATAAACAATCATAATTTCTAAGCCACTGCTGAGGGAAGTAGGCAAGCAGGACAAGTGGAAGGGAATCGTATTGACACAGGGAAGAGGCAAAGGATGTTGGGAACCCACGTGTTGAGAGAGGCTGACAAACCAACAGGGATGTTAAAACACTGGCACATTCTACCGAGGTCCAGCCATTGATTTTTAAATGTATTTTATTCTTGTTTTTGTTTTTTTTTGGGGGGGGGGGGGCAGTTTGATGACCGTGTGTGCACAGTGGAACATATCGCCTGTCATGTTGGGCCTGCTCTGTAAAATATGATTGGCACTCAACCCACCGGAGGTAGTAATGTTGTCAAGATTGTATTTTTTTTATTTTTAACCCCACTTTCTCAGTCCAGAATGCACATTTCACTTTGCACTCCGAACTCTAACGGTTGAGGGTGGAAACGGCAACATGCTCCCTCCTTCACACCCACTGAAACGACCAATTGTGTTAGCTGTACCCGGAGGTACCGCCATCACGAGTCAAACTCTTGAAAGGCTTTCGAGAATTCGTAGCTTTCTGACTGCATGATGTCAAAACTTTGCAGTCAAAGCTTGTCGTGATCAGACTTCAGATATCACATTTATATATTGCTTCCCAACGGAACAATCTCAACACAATTCCTATATGTCGAATGTTCTGAAATTATTCTCCATCTGTCATCTTTACAATCAACAAGAAGTGCAAAAAGGCAGATGTAGATTAGATCTTACATTGTCCTTAACACATTTAACAGTAACACAAAGTGCCACCGGTTTTTGCTTCTTTTATCCCCTCACCTCTCACACTTGTAGTACATACAGTATACAACCCACAGGGGATGCAACTAGCTCAGGTCAGTTTTTCACCAAATGTAAAAAAAAAAATAAAAAAAAAGGCATCCTGAGCAATCCAGGAAATCACTAACTGAAAAGGCTTAATCACAAATTATGAGTACTCCAATCAAGAACTGTGTATAAGAAGTGGATGTCATTTCAAACAAATGCTAAATAAGATTTAAGCAACCGAACACAGTTACAATGAGCTTTCATGAACTTAAAAACCCACTGTGAAAAGGTTACCGTTGTGAAACGAGATCACAGACAACTATCAAACTACCAAACTAACATGAACTCATGTTTACAATGTTTACTGAGGTCATAAATCGAGTGAGAAGTAGAGTCATTTTCTCCCAGACTTCTGTACAGTGAGAGGCGTCGCCCCTGCTGGCCATTCAAAAGAATGCAGGTTGAAGGCACTTCTGCGGTGGCTTCACTTTCCAGACCAGGAGGTCACCGCCTGAGTGGAATAAGTTCAAATAAGTGAAATGTGCAGGTAATGTGACATGTTCTGCTGATGCACAAGCATCCCCATCAACCTCTGCTTGTCTAGCTGCCAGCATCAGCAGTGAGACATCCTTGTTTACTCCCGACGACTTAACGGTCTTACACCGTGAGGACACGAGTTCTCCCTCGGAGCCACATTGCCCTTTAGAAGGGGAATATTATTCCTTTGAGTTGTGCTCACACTGCAATGTCCTCACATTCGAGCACAACATGACCCCATGGCAGACATCCAGCTGGCGTCCTGTTACATTGAGAGAATGAGGGATTTGTGACAAGACGGCGTTGAAGATACGGGAAACACTGATCTGATGACAGTTTCCAGAGTAACAGACACAAAGAGCCATCCAGGGGAAGTTTAAACAGTCTTCGTGGTCTCCGCTGGGTCTTACACTTGATAAAGCTTTGGTGTCTGGTGTCTTGAATCAAGACTTCAGTCTCGATCATTGATGTCAAATACCAGATTTTCCCTGATTAAAGGATCTCATGAGCAGTTCGATCAGCCGGAGGGAAACAGATTAGACACAGTGTGGTATTTGGTGAGCTCGTCACTCGCGCTGCACTGGATGTTGTGATTGTACCGTACCAAATGGTACCCTTCAGCCACCTGGATCACCTTTTTTATGGGGCGTCCGGCAGGTTGTGCTGAGGTGGATAACTTATTTGATGGCTCACAAAGGATGTGTTGTGTGATAGCGTTCTTCTTGCGAAGTTAATTTAATGCAAATGTTATTCTTGATTCTTCTAAATGACTCAAAAAGACATTGACGTAATGTTTTTGGAACCTTTTTTTATAACCGGGCCGATTGAGCACTTAAGTGCTTAAGTACACGACTCAAAGATGTAAGTAGTAGTAGTAGTTTGATCTCGTGTGTTTCATTATATGAGAATATCGTTGGCAATCCATAACAGCGAACACAGGTCATTCATAATTTAGCAAGGGCAAATGAGCTTTTATTGATTTGTGGTTGTATACATCGCGGACGTGTTAGTGAATCAATATTTTTATACTGTTGTGAATTGTAGTTTGGAATGTGCCTAATTAGGTTCATTAAATGTGAGTAGCTAATTCGCTCTCAGATAGAAACCTTTGTGTGTGTTTGAAAGAAAAATCAGCTGCTTCTGGTTTGGTTGTAATTGCTTTCTGGAAACTCGATCTATTTCACCAAGGTAGTCGGACAGTCACTTGAAATATTCTCATTAATCCTTTTTTTTTCCAGGTCAAATTAGAGGTTCTGGATACAAGACAAAAGGATGTAGAACGATTAGCTCTGTGCTCAACCAGATTGCACTCGATTCATACAGAAAGTAAACTTCCAATGCCCTCTATGAGTGCTGCCCGATGGAAAAGCCCTGTCCATGCTACACTGTGAAGGCTGGACCGTGTCCACACGCATGCACTGTTGCCTTGGTAGGACCATGACAATGTGGTCGAAACCACCCGTTCTTTGATATGTACGGTGTGCTGACTAGAATACGTCTGCTTTTATGACTCGAGGTGCAATACCTCTTTGAATGCGGCTCGTGCCATTTTTGGTTTACTTTGATCACGTCATGCTAAACCAGCTAAGATGGCTCATGCGGGAACTAGAAAAACTATATTTGAGTTTTTTTTTTTTTTTTTTTTTTTTTTCTCTCCCCTCGCTCTTTTTCTCCGTGCCCCTTTTGTTGGCGCCTCACAACAGCAGTATTATCAACATGGCTGTACCCCTGCAGCTTAAATAACACAAGCCAGATCATCACGGCTCCGATGGATTGTAAATAGTCGAAGCGGCGATCAATTTGTCACCGCTTGGACAGAGATAGGGCACATTACCTTCAGAGGAAGCATATTTCACCCTTCCCTAGGGCTGATGAAAGGCGGAGCACAGGGGCCAACACCGCATCTGTAAGTGAGGCCTTCTTTATGGCCTGATTAAGTCATCCGATGCGAGCTAGAGAGCCGGCCGGGCAGCTTTATTTCACCTCCCACTGTGCTGCCGGTGTAATCATCCAGGAGGACTATGAAGGTAAAACATGCATCGGAATAGCCCTTGTAATATGATGGGCACAGTCATTCCCCTTTTATGTCGGCCATTATAACTTCTTATAAACTAATACTGCTGAGTGAACCTTTTTCTTAAACAGTCATTGTGTAGATCCCTTTTCTGTTCATCTGCAGTGCTGCTTGGAAACTATCATCATTGTTATTTTTGGTTTCACTGAGAAATCATATATTTAAATCATATTATGAAATCATATTTAATTTTATGTCCCGATGTGGTTATAGTGTTTTTTTTTGTTTTTTCTGTGGTGCTTAAAATATATGGAAAATAAACTCACAGATGGGAAACTCCAGAACAGTTTAAACTATCAATACTGAGTAAAGACAGGACAGGAACGACCCATACATTTTAAGGGTTCAAAAAAGTTATGTCTACAATCAATGTTTCTCCCCAGAATGCATCGTGTGCATCCTGGGGAGAAAATGTGTCGAGTGGATTTCCTTCCTTACATTTGTAAAGTGAAATATGAAATACTTTAAGAGACTGTAGAGCAAATCTATACTACCCGTGTAGTAGTAGCTATAAGCAAAGATCTGAATAGATTTGTATATAGAGTTAAATAATCACCGCTGTGTAGCATCATTCAGGCGCTATCCTACTTCATTACTGCCGGGGTACCGGGTGTGAACTTCGCCACCACACCCGGTACCCCGATGCCCTCGTCCTGTTTTGTTTGTTGTTTTTCCTCCAAATCTGAATCTCAAGTCACACAATGAGCGATGACTCTCATTCACGGCCCCTTGTTTAAAAAACTGATAGAGCACACTGACTATGATAATAATTCATCTACGTTCAAATGCTACACGCAGAGCCTTAAATAAACACGTTTTCGGATCATTACCTTTGAAGCGGTGCGCATAAAAGAGTAAGCAGCAGCTCAAATGCTTGTGCATTTATCTGCAGCCATTCATCATACTGCAGAGATGAGGAGGCATCACATTACTATAATGCACCTTCCTCTTATGAAGAGTAAAAAAAGAAAAAAATCAATTGTTTTTAAATGATACTGTGAGTCAATATTGCCTCCTCCCCTTGTACTGTGTACGGTAGTTGTGATAAAACCAAGTGCACTTTACATGCCAGGGTTTTTTTTACAAAATAAATGTCGCTCTTTTGCTGTGTGTGTGTGTGTGTGTATGTGTGTGTGTGTGTGTGTGTGTGTGTGTGTGTGTGTGTGTGTGTTCATGAAGTGTTAGCGAGCCAGGAGCACTTTGGCCCTTAGTCTGTGTTTCCAGACTCACAGGCTCCGGACAAAAAGGGGCCAGAGGCTCCATGAAGCAAAAATACCAGATGTGTATTTACAGCATGTTCACTGTTAACCCTTTATTCAATGGTGTATGATAATTTACATATACCGTATATATATATATATATATATATATATATATATATATATATATATATACACACACACATATATACGTATATATAATTATATATAAAAATACACGTATTTATATATACATACACGTACTGTATGTATATGTATACATATATATATATATACAAGTATATTTATACGCATATATATTTATACATACATATACATATATATATATATTCTGCATGTAGCTTGCATGTGTTTGCATGAGTACAAAGATTGCCCTAACTTTCGGAGGCCCAACTATTATTTCAGTATTGCTGGATCAGAGCGCTATTTGCGGTCAGAGTTTGAAGCGTCACATATCTTTCCCCGCTGTACATTTTGGCAGCGGGGAACAGATGGTGAGGCAGAGCCATCTGACAGACCGGTTTGTGTTTTTCAAATCATGAAATTCTATATTGCATGCCCCTTAATCATTTTATAACCACCCCCTCTCTGTTTTCATCTGTTTGTTTTTCTCTCTCTCTCTCTCTCTGTCTCTCTCTCCTGCCTCGCTTATTATCGCCTCTGTACGAGCCAGACTTTATCTAATCCTCGGGCTTCTCTTCCCTCCTTGTTTCAGCCCTCATTGAGCTGCGCTGCTCTCCCAGGATACTTGGAAATAAGGAGAAGGAGAATTTGGTCTCATATGCAATAACTGACTATATTTCACCCCCTGAACCACTCGTGATGTTGACGACACGGTGTGCAGGTTTCACAGCAGGGTGGAGGAGCGGAACAAAAAGGCTTCAGAAAAAGCTTGAAAAATGGCTCCAGCAATTACACACTCCGATGTGGGCTTTTAACACGGTATCAGTGGATAGCGCCGCTCTGTGTTCGTACCTCTTTGCATTGTGTGGGTTTTCTTACGTCAGTAGAGGAATTTCTTTCTTCGAATTCACAGTTCCCCCCCCCCCCCCCCCTCCCTCCTCTCTCTAATTATCTCCAGTGGTTTTGATATTCGCTGCTTCTTGTGACTTTTTTCTTTTACAACGTCTTTAAAAATATGGGGCCGTTAAAATCAAAATCCTGGTCATTCATCTCTGCATACCGGCGGGTATTTTTTTCTTGACTAATTGAATACATTTTCTCTGCAGTTAATGTATCTTTGTATATAATTGCACTTTATATCTCATGCTGCACTATTAACTTACATGAAATGTTACAACCGCTCTACACAAATGGTATAAAGATGCTATGAAAGACTAGGCGCTATTTACACCTCTTCAGAGCTTTTATAGTACTTTGAATAATATTACGATGAAGAATCACTACTTTTTGGGATTTGGTATTTCATTATTTTTAACTTCCTGGTTAATAACAATGATTATTATTATTATTATTATTATTGCTGCCGACTACGCCGCTCTTCTGTTTGGAGAGCCCGAGGACTTATCCTGACATGAAGTGTGTAAAACACCGAATATAAGGGAATGTTAAAGTAAATGTTAAACATGCAAACAACTAGAGTTACCGCCTCGCGGTGGTGCACCTGCGCCAACCAGTCATGTTGCAGTTTGCATCCATGTCCGTCCAAAATGTCATCGCTTCATCATATTATCGCTTCATCATATTATCGCTTCATGATATTATCCGATTAAACATTCGTGTGAAGTTGACATGATGAGCATATGGATTTTAGAGTTATGGCCTTGAGTTCGAGTGGACGTTGTGTGTGCCAATATTTGAAGAAATTAAGGCGTCCCCGAGAATGGGACGGACGTGAGGTCACAGTGAGCTTGACCTTTGACCACCAAAGTCTAATAAGGTCATTTGTGATGAGGTGCCCAGACATTCCTGTGATGAGGCATTCCCGATAAAAAAATTAATTAAAAAAACGTACAGCTCTGGTATAAACAATTGGTAATTGTGAGGAATAAAACTGTGGATCAGTTCATGCAAAATAGGACAACATTTATATGGACTGTTAGAACAACTACTATCTGTCTGTCTATCCCGTTAGCTACTGAAAGAATATTCAGACCTCGTGGCCGCAGGAAATTCAGGATTCAATGAATTAAAGTTTAACAATATTTAATGGAAAAAATGATGTTATATAGCGTTCACGATTGTGGAGCTGGAAAGGGAGAGCTCTCCACAGACGGACACCGCTGCCCCAAAGCCTCTCTCTTTTGCCAGGAGCAGGGTGGAGAACCAAAGAACACTGAACTCCAGAACAAAGGTTCGGTCGTTAGTATAGGCATGCAAATGAGTTTACACCTAAAGGTTAGTTCATCAAGGCTAGTTTAAAGAATGCCGTCGTTCTGTTTGCTAAACTAATTCATTCTAAGCTGGCGGGGTCAAAGACCGGAAGTACCTTCGCTCCTTCAGAATAAAAGTAACATCTCAGGTTTCAATCGGCATCCATTTTAACTATTGTCTAAACAATAAAACATTCATTCTCATACATCATACAGTTAATTGTTACATTTGTCATCAACAAACAGTTAGAATAATACAACTGTGATCATCTCTTATGCTTTATAATACATTCCTCCAGGATAATCCTCATAATATCCCTTATTAATTATCATATCTTTCTTTATGTATTAATTTAAAACATAAACCTTCTTATTTACATGTGCAAGTATATATAAAATCCAATACAACTCTACACTACAGTGAGATTTCTTCGGAGATGTCTGCTTTGCTGTAAAAGTGACTGCCGACACACCTGTGTAAAAGAGCTCACTGAAATATGGTTTGTGGTGTTTAAAGTGTCAACACATTGTTTTTAACGAACCCCAAAATAACTCTTTCTACAGAATTAAAATGAAAACAATTCACACGCGGCGCCGCAGCAAAGGCGTTGTGTTTTCTTGAGTTGGACCCTTTGAGCACGCACGCCAAGCCAAATTGTGTTTAGCAAACACAGCCGATCCAATCACAGTAATGATATCTGGATGGACAGACAGCAGTCAAGGAAAAAGAAAAGAGTTTTTTTAACGTTTATTTAACTGACCCTTTTAGCTGGCAAGCAGCAGTAGAAGCCCCAAAGGGCTCCAGATTTGTACGCTTAGCCACGCTTATTTCTTGCAGATGCAAATGTCTCTGGCCTCCGCTGCCATATCATGGGGAGCAGGAAATCTTTCCCCCGGTGGCCTGGTTGGCGGTTTAATTTTGTCGAAGTGTTGGCAGATTACCGCTACCTCAGTGCCGCTGTCATGGAGAATGCGGCCCGGGCAAGCAGTGAGCGGGGAGCCGGCACATTGATAAGGACAGCTGCTCGTGGGAGATTTCCCAGGAGAGAGCGGCGAGACAGGGCCGGCAAAGGCACGTCGGACGTCAGGTGAACGCACCAACCCCCCCCCCCCCCCCCCCCCCCCCCCCCCATTTCCAATCCCCCCACACATTGCAGCATACCCGCTGGTATTCAAGTCCACCTTATTATCTGATAGGCAGCTTACATGCTGGGAGACTATCAACTTTTGTTGGTGGAATCAAAGGGCTTAGAGGGTCGCCTTCTGATTGGATTCACTGGCCCACGCACAAAAAGATCAGCAGGCAGATTGATAAAAGAAAAGTAAGTCTTGTTACCCCCTCTGGATTTATTACGGAAAAAGTATTATAAAAAGAAATAGTTCCCACTTCATAGCAGAGTTTTTGAACTTCAAAAGGAAGACAACAGAGACAACAGAACAAAAAAGCACTGAAAACAATGAGCCTTTTTATTCATCACGAGGAAAGAGGACCACAAAAGTATTTAGTTCATCTTTACATAAAAAAAGACATACTTCTAAAGGGCTCATCAGGGAGTAGTTTGTTCTCCAATAAAATCTGTGAAAATGACATATATTTCAATGGGTTCACGTTTGAAAACATTCCCTGAGGCTCCACCATTTATCTAAACTCTCATTTCAGATCTAGTGTTTTTTGTTTGTCCAGAAAACGACGAAAGGCTTCTCTTTTCATTGTGAACGCCAAGCAGCAGCAATGGCCTTCACTCGAGAGCGCCGCCTTTGCTCTTTCCCAGGATCCCACTGGGTTTCCCCGACAGATGTAGAGAGAGGAGTGACTGATAAGGAAACGTCCCCACCCCCCCCCCCCCCCCACCCCCTCTGTGTGACCGCTCAGGGGCACCTGAAATGAGTGTTTATGTGCATGCAACACGGTGAGGAGGCACACTTTGGAAAAACTGGTCTTTCAAAAACATTGGTCCGGTCATAAATTATATATTCAGAATCCAATCTGTATTTTGTGATGTTTCCATGGAGGTGGGCAAAAATACTGATACACAAATATCGCTGCAGTGACACGTATAGGCTACCAGGAAGAGGAAAGATCTCCAGCAAAGATGTGCCTGCGATGGCCACTCCTTCCAACCTCTCCAGGCAACAAGTAGCACCATGACACAGCGTTTAACCAGGACGAGCTCCAATATCCACTAAACCAGCCGGAACATGTAGACACCCTGAAACGATTGCACGAGAGTCTACAAAATTGAGGGATATAAACAGGAGCATTGCATTCCAACCCTAATGACTATATTTACAGTAAAAACATACATACGTTAAACCTACAGTGTAAAAATAAAATCAACAATCTACTGAAACACTAAATCAATGAGCCTAGAGATTGATAAATAGTCATGAGAACGCCCATAATGCCACCAGAGAGTCATCCATACCGTACGCTGATGACCGGACATTCACCAGCGGTACAGACATTTACAGGAATAATCTTCCAGCTGGTTGTATTACAGTGATGGATGGCTGCTCATTAGTGTCAGCCACCCTCGGAAAGGATGGACTTACATGATGAGCCTTTTGCATTCGTTCAAAAAAAGAAAAAGAAAAGGCTTATGACAGGCAGATGAACGTCTCGTTAGAGGCCTTTTAGTTGACGCTCTCATCTTACAGCGGCTATGAACTGGTGATACATGTTCCTCTTCATGAATACACAATACAGGGAGATGGCCTCTGTGTTTGACATGTTTCGCGGCTCACAATAGCCGGCTGGTGCAGCACTTGCAGAGGTTGTATAACGAGTAGCGACGCGTTCCGTGCATTTAGAATCAAGATGTCCTGTATATGTCTTCTTTTAGGTTTAGTAATCTCTGATCTGTGGATTCTGAGGTTATTCCAGCTTGTGGGTTGATATTTCCACTCCCTGTTTTTGTTTTTGTTTATATCCTCGCACTCATATACGGCTTGATTGGTATTCATGTCGGCCTGCTGTCCTAATGCACCGGGGGCTTCTGTGGACAACGTATTGAGCGAGCGGATTGTTTCACACTCTGCACTGTCAAGAGGAAATAATATACCTGCTATGTTTAAAAGCTTTCAATTTCCCACGGAATTTATGGTCCTTTTAAAGTGTCTCTTTAGAATTTCACTTTCGCGCTAATCTCTCTTGAGCCTGACGAAAAGAACGCTGCATGCGAGGACAGCTGAGGACACACCGCTCTCTAAAGGGATCACAACCCCAGAGCTCGTCTACTGGTGCAAGTTTGACATGATCCCAGAGGTGCCCGGTCCTTTCTATATCTCATTGGTGCGAGGCATCACGATCACAGACTGCAGTCCAATTGGCAAGCGAACCGCCTGTGAGTCGACACACACACACACACACACACACACACACACACACACACACACGATGATGAGTGTTGTTTTCTAGCATCATGGCAATGATGAAACCCCCTCAGCATGTATACGGCCGTCACTGGTAAACATCCCTTCACACATTCTTTATGCCAAGGTGCCTCTGAAGGTCACAAAAACCGAGCCACGATGAAACTGAGAGAAAAAAAGATTTCAAAGACAATATCTTGCATAAAAAAAGGCCCTTCAAATTCAGAGTTGTTCTTGTGACGATTTCTGAAATTTGTTGTCCTCTTAATGATGGACAAAGAAAAACCATGTTCACTTGCATTGGAAAGAATATTCGATCCTTCTGCCAGATATTCTAACCGTGGTGGCCTTGATTTCTGTTGAATAATATATTGAATCTTACAAAGTGGTTAAAGTGCAGCTAACCTTGTCCCGGGTGTAACCTAAAGAAGACATTTGAAACATTACTAGTCTTCCGATCCTCTGCTTTCCAACATTTGCGAATAAATATTGAATCATCCTTCAAAGCTGGTATATTACATGCATGTCACAGGGAGACTATTTCAGTCCCCCCTCCCCTCCCCATTTGACACTGATCTGGGGCATTTTGTCGAGGGCAAGGGAGAGAATAGAGACATTAATGGGCGCTGTAATTGCATGGCAAGGCTGAAATAGAAAGATGAGTGAAAAAAGATAAAATCAGAGAAGAAAAAAATAAATGGTAAAGTGCTGCTGTAAAAGATACCTGAGAAGAACGGAGTACATCTCAGCACAAATGTTTGACAAAGTGCAGCCGGGACAAAAGCCAATATTTTGGGAATAACAGAATGTTGATTCTGTGCACACTGTTGTTTACACGTCGTTGATGTAAAGTAAATGCTGAAAAATTATCTAACAGATGTGCCAAGACGAATACGATCTTCATCTTGTGATGCATCTCAATCTGTTGGCGTGTGAGGATCGAGTGGTTTCAGAAATGTGGCGTGTTGTCGTTATAATGAGGAAAAACTAAAGGAAGTTGTCACTTAAAGATGTCAGACTGTACATGTTCCACAAGATACTCAAATCAAGATGAATCTTTGTGTCAGGACCTGCACAAATGATGTCATCAGTCTGTCTGTTTATTTATGCTTTTCTCAATCGTCACATACATACATACATACATATCTACATACATATCTGCTTTTTACCCTTCGTAAGCATCTCGGAACTCCCAATTCCGACCAAAGTGTCTCGTTCAAGGACACTTTGATACAAAGAGGAGCCGGAGATCGAACCAGCAACCTTCATTTCTATTCGTCCAGTTCTCTGGTCAATGGCCAAACAGGGTTTGACAGTAAGCAACCCATTTTTGACCTTGTGGCAACCATTTTTGAACGTATGAAAAATAAGGACAGAAAAGGAAAGCCACAATAAATAACTTGTTGCATTATTGCTAGCTAAACATTGCTGTCTGTCACGGTCTTCGGGTTTTGTAAAGTTCCCCGTCTCTTGTGGCCTCTGTTCTCTTCACTTCCAGCCCCCACAAATAATGTTTTTTCTGCTGATCGAAACTCCCTTTAAATGCAGAATAAATGTGCCATCGTAAAATTACAAAAAGGTATCCAGAAAAGGATTCTGTGACACTTTTGAATATTAAACTGTGGCATGCACTGCCCAAAAATAACTGCTCTTGGTTGGAGGAGATTTGTAGTTAAAAAGCGAGTGAGGCTTTGATATCTGGTGCATTGACTCTCTTGAGGAGGTCAAATCTGCTCTTAATTAACCTAATTAAACAAGCACGCTTTTGGCATTTATATATTTATTAAAGATCAAAGACAGCTGGCTTCATGGCCCTTCCCATCCAATGAGCACTGCTTCTGTCGAGGAAAGTTCTGACCCTGGCCATCTTCCACTTATCATCGTTCAGATGTCTCCAATGCGCTATACAGTCAGCCGGAACCGGGCGATTGTCATGACACAAACAACAAATCCCGCACAAATCTATGATTTCCTCCCTCCTTATATGAATTTGATTCCTCTGATTGCAATGCATCCTATGAACATATCAAATAAGACGGACCGGTCTTCTGAGCAAATCAATAAGGTGAGTGCATTGTGGTAAAGTGGGTTTACTCCCCAATAAACAACAACACATAAACAATTCGATCCCAGGGCATTCCAGCCCACGTCTCCAGTACAATGACCTGGTCTGGTGGGCCTACGGAAGCTTTCACACGTTACAGTCAAGCTACTCTGCGAAAGGCATTTTACTACACTGTTCAGGTGGTGTTGTACAGGAACAGGATTGGCAATTCAAAGCCTGTAAATACCTTGTGAGGAGTGGATCAGCTTGGATCAAAGCCTCACTAATCCCACCTGCTGATTGGCCCTGTCGTGATGATGTCTTGATTGATCCTCAGAGAGCCATGGTCTGCCATTATTGGAAGAGCTCCAAGGACGACCTCCTATATTACAACTTAATCATACAATGTCTCTTTAAACCTGGTTGACGCAGGACAAATATTTTGTACTTTTTTTTTTTACATTTCCGCAGATAATAATTACGTGAAAAGTGGTGTTCCATTGATATCAAATTTGGAACACGTATAAAATCATCACTATAATTCATTACTTTTTTATTTTAATATCTTTCAAAACGTTACAATCGTTCTCGAAATTTGTATCCTTGAGGACGGCAAAGCATCGGGTGGTGAGGTGCACGATTCAATCCCCACATTGTCCTGAAAACAAATGAAAGGAATCTCATTTTATCCAGCGAGTTCATCCATTGACAAAACACCAGCTTGTAACTATTAACGCGCAACAAAGCTGACGGATGCATCAGTGTAGAGCACGACTTGGCGTTCAACAATTCCCCTTGAATTACATTTCACTCTCGACTTAATCTCTTTATTCGTGTGGAGAGGCTTTTTTTTTCTTCTTTTTTTTTTGTCAAGGAGGTTGTGCATGATGTGGCTTAATCCCTGCATCGGCTGCATGGGCAGAGGCAGACCTTTGATCAGCTCCTGTTTGATGAGAGATATCGACAGACCTCATCTGACACAGCGGAGCACCCCCCCCCCACCCCCCACCCCCCCGCCACACTTGTTGAGGTTGATGAGATTAAAAGAGGAGAAGATGGAACGCGTCAAATGTCGGGGAACATGGAGGGGGGGGGGGCAAATTGCAGTGGCAGCAGCAACTGGCTGAACCTTGACTTGATTTACGAGTACACTGCACTTTTTTGTTCCCCTCTCTCTTTCTCTGGGTGCCCCCCCCCCCCCCCCCCCCCCCCCCCCTCCTCTCAGTCTCATTGTGCCACACAAGTAACACGCACACGTACAGTAAATATGTAGCACAGAAACGCGTGGAATCCCCCTTTCTGCAGAAGGTTAATAGCGTTCCTTTCCGACAGGTCAAAGCGGACTCCGACACAAAATGAGAGCTCGGCTTGTCGGCCGAGTCCCGGCGGTGGCGGCGTCCCCCCCCCCCCCCCCCCTCGTGGCCACGTGGCATTTAGCGAACCGATGATGTGCTAATGATGCAGTGTTTTCATTGAGCGGGCCCCCACGCCACCAGTGGCAGGTTACTGCGGCTTCCTCTTGTCTGCCTTCTGTAAAGAGTCAAACAATTAATGTCCGAGTTAACCCGCGACATGAGGTGGCGCAGAAAGCGCTCACACGATTCCACGTACGGACGATTTTTCCTGTCACTGAGCTGCCAACGGGCTGTCTGCAGTAGAAGCCACTGGTGGCGACGGGCATTAATCATCGAGGTCCAAGTTCAGTACCGTTGAAAGCGAGTGCACGTGTGATTTTTGAAGGTCGTGCGCTTGAGTTCTCAGGTAATTATAGAGCGACAATTTTAATCTCACAAGTTGTATTAGTTCATAGCTGGAGGCTCGAAAGAATCCGAAACACTCATACCGTGGGGGCTTTAGTCGGGTCGACTCTGAATACTTGTTCAAATCTACATGCAACATGAAAGAAACTGTAGAATTATTCACCTAATTACTCCGAACAGGCCCCATGTGGGAGCTGACACGTGTGAACAAAAATGGCATGACACAAAACCAACAAACTAACAAACTAATTGCTTTTACAGTGAATCAGCAGCAGCAGGAGCAGCAGAAAGCCACACCCACAGTGACAGAAAGGACCACCAAGAGAGAAGTCAGGATGCATACGCACACATGTCAAGACATCGCATGCATGACGAGATGCTGTGTACGTGTGACGAAAATAAAGGCAACAGTTAATATCAAAATATTTGCAATGTCTAAATTAACTTGCAATGACTAGTTCTTTAAAAACACACACACATACACACACACACACACACACACACACACACACACACACACACGCACTGCCTAAACCTCTCCCCAGCACAAAGTGCATTTGAAAGCTATTTTTTCCCCAATTTGCTTCAGTTTAAGCAGCTTGTCAACAACTGGATGCCAAGGCCCGGCTGCCCCCTGACATCGTTCATGGCGCAGTGGCCCGGGCTCTCAGAGCGGAGGAATTAGAAATTACTGAAAGAAATTCAAAACAAAGAGCACTCGAGCCACGAGGGCTGAAGGCCTGGGCTCTGTTTTATTATTTATTTATTTTTGTTACGTCCCCTTTTTCTCTTTAAGCCAGGAGTTATATTATGGGTGCAATTTAATATCTGAGAGGAGGGAGGGATCTGGATTTTCATAATCTTATGATAAGGAAAGGGATTAAAAATAAAGAAGGGATTAATTTGCTTGATCTGCCAATATGGTGGACCAACAAATTTTCCCCCCAGGAAGAGGAATGTTCTCCTCCTTGTACAAACCTATAACCCAATTACTGTTCTCTGAAAAAACTTCATCATGATTTGAAGGCTGGCCCATGACCTGCTCCACTCAGTCCTCCCACAGTCTGTCAACCTGTTGAAATGCCCCACTCACACGATACGTGACAGTTACAGAGCACACTATGCAGGTAATAGTGGATGTGCAGTACATACAGGAAGTCAAGATCAATTATTCATTGTCTGGATGAACTAAACTGCACATATTTTAGGTAATTACTGTATCGCACATCTAATTATGTAAAGTGAGCACGGAAGTGAGGCGGTGCGAGTACAAGCGATTGGTCCATCAGAGCAGGCGGGGGGGGGGGGGGGGGGGGGGGGGGGGGGGGGGGGGGGGGGGGGGGGGGGGGGGGGGGGGGGGGGGGGGGGGGGGGGGGGCTGTGGCGCTCAATTCATTGCTGTGAAGCTGAGGGAAATGACGTGATGATGGCCGGAGCCCGCTGATGAATGACTCGTGTCACAAGTGGAGGTGAAGACCGGAATGCAAAAGGCGTTTCGATCCGCGAGTGCGGAGGGAAATAAAAATAAATAAAAAGATGATGATGATTTCAAAAAGTATAGCTCACCAAAACCCCAAAATGGAATACTCACTGAAACCCACTTTGCGAGCCAATGTGGTTTTCATTGAATGCACTTTGTGTCACATTTTATCGTCAGCAAATTATTATGCCATCAGCTTTGAAAGATGTCTGTCGTTACTGCATGAAGAAACACTCACGAGACTATCACAGACCATAATGTTGCGCTACATCTTCTATCTATTCTATTTATGACAGAAACAGCAATTGATTGTGTGCAAGAAAAAGACAGTAAAGAGTCAACGCGTTGCTCCACAGGCTTCTGAGGGAGCAATGTGAAGCCAGACGATTGGGTTTAGAGCTAATCCACTTCTCTCTTTTTGTTATTTGGAAATTCCGATGGGGGCTCAACCCTGGATTTAGATAGAGGGAGATGAGGCCGCTAAAGACTCCTCGATATCGTCACATTGGAACAATAGATTTCCTTACAAGGCCGACATTAGGCCTTGTGTCACACATGTTGAACACAGTCATTATCATGGTACTATAGCGAAATGGTTTCAAACCTCAATCGGAGTCTCGTTGCGATTAACACACCTCTATGTAGGTTCTGATCGGACAAACATATTCTATTTCATGTTTAAACATGACACACATTAGGTTAACTGCTGCCAAAGCTTCTCCATCAATTGAAAATGATATCGGTGCAATGGATACATTAGTCGCCATTTTTTGGTGAGGGTAAAATAGCAAATAGTTCCAAACTGAAAGTCGCTACAATGACCACAATGGCCGAGTTTCTAGTAAACTTCAGGAATGACGCAACAAAAAAGAAAAAAAAGGCACATTAGGCACGTTTCCTTCAATTGTTTTGGAGCTAATAAATCCAGAGTAGTTTTACCAGAAGTTGGCGGCATCTACGAGAGAAAAAAATTCAGGAATTTGTTTCAACTTGCCGAGTTTTATGTCAACTAATGTTTCATGTTGTCGAGGACGAAGACAATAAGCTTCTGCACCTTACGGGAATATCCGAGAAGACGCTGACAGCAGAAACCGTTGATCGGTCACCTGAGTAAAATATTCGCTGCATTAGAAATTATTCCATAATCCATTTTGCACACCAACTCAAGTCAGAATGTTCTTTGACAAAAAAAAAAAAACTTTTCTAATTCCCAACATGTTCGACGCACCTCTGCAAAAATTTCATCGGTACATAACGGGCGCGGACTGTTGTTCTTCAAGTGGAAAAAAAGGTATTTCACCCCATCATTATGATCACATCATGTCTCTGAAAACAAATGGTGTGAAAAAAAACATTAATTAAAACACAACGAGCCACAAAGCAGTGTCGCCCTCCGGTATGTATAAGCCATTCAGTACAGCGAAAACGGAGAGCGAGATTCTTCTTAAAGCCTGGTGCTTTATGAGGTTTATAATGCGCACTGATCTCTATCTGCAGTGGGGAGGGAAGATAGAGGTGATTAGAAGTTGATGCTCCCTCAGGCTTGGGATTATGGTAAATATATTGGTTTGTCTCTGGGGATCATTAAAAACAGCTTCCTCATCCCCTCCAAGTGACTGCTTATGTTACTGGACCCTTGGAGGCAAAGCACAGCCGGCCTGCACTGCCATGTGCTTGTGGGGAAATAGTGCGTGAGATGTCATAGGACAGATTTCCATGTGGGGTTTGCAAAGAGTGCATTTTGTGCTATGTTGAGGACGCAGTCAAATATTCAGGGTAAAAGGACACAACAGACAGTTGATGGTGACGCTTTTGCGCCATTATTGCAAATCTTATTTTGTAGCAAACCAACAGAAGTGTACTTCATGTGTGTGGCGCTAATGTTAGCCTCAATACGCACGAGAAATAGAAAAATAAACTAGATTGTAATCATTTCAACTCATCCTCGCAGTCCAATACACAGCTCAATATTGTTCTTTAACAATCGATCCATCAGAGACCTTTCCCCATGGGGCACTTGGACACGCTTTGTGTTTACTCAGCCACGCCCGCAGGCAGCCGAGAGACTTTAAGCCACACCATTCAAAACCACAAGTCAACTTTAAGCCACACCATTCAAAACCAACAAGTCAAAGCCCACTGAGACATACAGGGTCAATAAGCAGAGTCCCGCACTCGCTGTGATGGCAGTGAAACCGCGACACCCGGCTCCGGGGGTTTGCCCTTTGGGAGGTCCAGGCTGAGGCTGTGACAGCCTTCCAGCTTTCACACACTTCTCACCTTTTACGGAGAAACTGTCGGAAAGGCCTTTGACACGAGATGGAGAAACGTTACTTCGTTCTAAAATAGTGCCGCTTCGCTGCTTACCTGACATGCCTTCTCTCGCAGTCCTACTCGCTCCCTTTAAAAGTTAAAAAAAGAGACAAATATAACAATGAATGGGGTGCGAACATCCTCAAATTCAATAGAGAGCGCAGACTAAAGCGGCCTGAAGTACTACACAGTGGATATGCTCCTCGGCTGGGCAGAACTCCACCTCACATTTGAAACTTTCAGCTCGACCACCATGCGTTTGCGAGTTTGTGTAAATATATACATCGTTTCATACGTCGGTTGGCTCGATGTTGCGTAACAGCACACAAACACGCCTCGCATCGTATGTCCTTCTCACAGAGGCCGAGTTGAGCGAGGGGGGGGGGGCATCTATCTTTTAACAGATGTTGTGTATATCAGCGTGTGACCCACTCTCCTTCCTTGATGCATCACGGCGGAGAGCTTGTCATCTTTGTTTTCCGCTTATTATTCTCGGAGAGAACCCACAGATTTGCCTCAGGTGCATTTTTCATTCTCATATTCATTATTTGCTCAGATTAATACGAGCAATGGCATCAGCGGTGGCGTGGTCGGCTAAGCTGTGTCTAATAGGCTAGAGTCTAGACATACCCATACCAATTATCCACTGTAAATAGAATCCACGCTTTGGCTCAAGGCTTTGTTTATTCAATTCTATTCACTTCATATCCGCATGATTATAATTAAAGAAAATAAACACCTGCTGAGAAGGTGAATGCTCAGGGATGTTCGGTGCACTGCATCAACATATGTCATTCCTACACGCTGTGCCCTCGTATCTCAGCTGCGATAGATGCAATGCCACAGGACGGTCTATTGATTTCTCATTGCATCAAGATAGAAAATATTGTTTTTTTCTGACGATAATGAAAAGCAGCCATTCTGTCCATAGGTGACCCATTTGGCAGATGGCCTGCATCTTTCAACAGCGTTTGGCAGATTGTGAGAACTATTGTTCGGCTTATCTTTGTAGAACACTTAACAAACGGAGGCGGCAGGAGCTGCTGATGACGTTAAAGTATGAAGCCTTGTTCCAAGTTTCACTACAAAACAGACCTGATTCAACAGGTTCAACTGGATCCCAATTTATTAAATTGTTGAAGAGCGGTATACAGTATATTAACCTTGACTTAACTCCTTTTAACTGGGAACTAACCCCCCCCCTCCCCCCTCCCCCCAACAGACTGATGTCAGTGCTTCATCATATCTTCATCAGTTACAATTGAATTCCCCAAAACGGTCAAATATCAGACAGTGCCCTGGACATGGCGAATGAGCCGCCGGCTTCCTGAGAGAAGGGCTTACCTTTCCCAGTGACAGTGCAGCAGGGAGTCCGACACGGCTTCACCTCGTCAGCTTGTCCCGCTCGCCCACTGACGCACCACGACATTTGCTTACGGCGCAAAAAGAAAAAAAGTCTGAAGCTGCCCGTCCACCGAACCTGTAGTCATCACGCAGGCCGCGGGTACATTGCAAGTGACACAAAGTCAGAAACTAAAATCTCAGTACGGACCGGGCTTAATCTTTCATGAATTTATCATTTCTTATTCATAACAACTCTCTAGCCACAATTTCTTTCTCTCCCTCCCCCCCGACAGCTCTGCGACTGACAAAAGAGGTCCTCGGTGTGTGACCTTGTGGCTGCAGTTAAAGTTAGAAAGTGCAGCGTTGATTCAAACACAGGAAACAGTTGTGACTTGGGCTGTCCTGCAGTAAGCCATGCTCTGTTGAATAGCAGTCAGCCATGCATGAAAAATATAGAATATAGATTAGATAAGTGACTATCACTGAAATGATTTGCCTGTGGGCTCCAGCATAGGGGGGATTGGTGGGGCACATTACCTTATCCTAATACCAATTCCATCATATCCTGGCCTCAGCATCTGTCAGTGATTGGATAACCTTTCAGATTCCTTTCCAGCTGGTTCACAACACTTTAACAGTTTCTATATGTATTCACTGCCAATCATTTTGTCTTTTCTTCATAGTTAGTGTGTCTCTCTCTCTTTCAGCATTAGTTAAGTTGTTTCAATGTTTGTGTGCGATGCCTCTGAGTGGGTACAGATTAGCAGCCTACTGCAGCTGGTGGGAGAGCGGGGCAAGCAGGGGTGAAGTGGAGCTTTGGGTCTGGATCGGAGGGAAGTTGGTTCATGACTACAAAGGCACCGAAGAGCACCATATTCCTCTTAATTCCTACTTCACAGCGCCTGAGAGACAGAAAGAGACATAGACGGCTAAACCGAGGCCTCGGCCACGTGTTTCTAAACTTTTGTCTTTGAAGGGATTTTATACTGTCTTTTTTTTATGTCGGTCAATCTGCCTTCACTCAGAAGAGGGTCGCAGTGGTTAAATTGCGTCCATCGATAAAGCTCCAGAGTGCACACATGACCACTAACATGACACATTTTGTATCACATTTGAGAGATCATTGGCAAAAATGATTCAAACACTCCTCGGTCTGTCAAGGCATATTTCACATGCCGTGTTTCCCCCGACTATTAAAAACGTTCTGGCCCGCGTAAACGTCTCCTGACATCTGGTGGAAATGACTGGGGACTCAAAAGGCAAATGTGTTTTGTAAACACACTCGTACGTCGCAAGCAGATCCACACAACGTGTGAACAAATTTAAGATGACGTGAGATTTTATGAGAGCAACAGCCTCTCTCAGTCAAGCATGGTTTGTTGCTGGAGCTTTAATATTTGATAATTCATTTCTTTCCAAGGACAGAATTGTTTTTACCAGGGCCGTACGAGCAGCTGACAATGACTGATTATGTTCACCTATCCGATTGAACAAAAACATTTTTCATCAAAGTATTGAGGTGCCATCTTCAACCCTCTCTGCTCTTTTTACCCCATCACACGAGAATCAGGTCGCTCTGTTGGACATTGTCAGTACAGATAAATAGGGGATATAAATGTCCCCTAATTCTCAGCCTGGATGCCTGGCTATAGAGAATAAATTGGTGTATTTTCAACATCATTATCATGTTGTTCAATTCACTGCACTAATGCTTTGTAGATAAAAGTTTTCTCATCCTGGAAGACATTCCAATAAGTGAAGAAATGTATCATGGGAAGAAAGCGGTGACTCAGAAACATCGTGAGATAATGATGATTACAATTTAGTAACACGCTAAAGATGACGTGGAACTACTGCACAGTCCCATCGCACATGTGTGGCAATGACACACTGATATAAATATCATAAATCATTTCAGGTTATGCCATTTTTCTTCCCCTCCCTTCGTTCTTCGTTACAGTGAATGTTTGAAATTCTTTCATAATGCCAGAAAAATGGGCAGTTGTCCATGTCTTGTACTGTTTGAATTAGGATCATTTTCAAACGTTGTGGAGCTCAAAACGTTGGCCACTATTCGATGTTAACGCAACTTAATATATAAAAATGGAATATTTTATATTCTGAATAATTCAGTTCCGACACAACTTGACACATTTATTTTTAAGTCAACCTGAAATTAATCTTAAGTGATCTCCACCGGGACGTTAATATTTAGTTTGAACGACAGTGTCAACAAATTATTTTGGAATCAGTTCAGTCTCGAAGCAGCGCCAATGTTACTGTCTGTTGATGTTGTGTGATTTAAACTCTCACTACGTTACTCTGTGTCTCTGTACATAACTGATTCATAACCCAGCATAACATATGGAGTGCTGCGGTCACAGAGCTATCAATCCCAACATTAGCGAGCAGGGCTGCCACTTTCCGAGTGGCAGCTAATTAGCCTAGCCTGCTAGCTTTCGCTCTCTGAGTCGCATACAAACACAATTAGTCTGTGGCCTATCAAATCTGTACATATGCATGCCTGGATTAGTTGCAGCACAGAATTTGCATCTCCTTCCATCTTTAACCGCCATGTTTGATTTTAGAAGAAGAAGTTTCCGGCTTTGGCAAAGCTATGTTTTTGTTTTAGAGTCTCCCATGACCTTTTTTGAGACGGTTACTGATTTGCCACATGGTCTCATAATTTAATTGGATTGTTTAAAGTGATACACAATTACAGCACTGATCCTTCAGAGTGTAGCTACATTGTGTTAAGCTGTAATATGTGGCTATCCTATGGCCTCCATGAATTAAATTCCATTGCATTTCATAAGACTACCATGTGCCATCTATCAGGTCACTTGGAGATCTTCATCTCAATCATTTAGATCACCCTTTGTCGAAAATATCCAAGAACACTATTCTTAATCCATTTATCTCTTTAATTGCAAATTCAAATGAATTGTGATACGTATGTCATGACGTATGCATATTATGTGACAGATTCCGATGGCAAACACAGGCAACCCAAACAATGATGGGCGAATTCACAAAGAATGGATTGCGGCCACTGATGACATCATAAAGTGAAAATACATGCCCACAAAGAGTGCAATTTGGCTTTTTTTGCGTGTGATTGCAATTATCCATTTGGCAAAGTATAAATGTTGCCTTAGCGCCAATAACACAGCAGGCAGAGGAAAATAAATGAGAAAACTTCAGACTGAGACGTAAAAGGTCCTGACCCACGAGGTGCAGATGCATTCCTCGACACACAAATTTAAAGGCAACAAACAAGTATTTGGAATGTAATATTTATATCTTTCAGTGTTGTATTGATGGCAGTGGTGTTTTTCTAACACTTCCCTGTAAAAGACGATGGCATAATTTGAAGTGGAGGACAAAAGAAAAGACAGAAAAGACTCATTCAATGCTGCCATGACCACTGAAAGTCTGGCCGCGACTTTTAAATGTAATTTAGTTCCCACCAACCCTGAAGACACTAATAAAACTATATGGATTTGGATCCAATACTTACAGATAGTAAGCCATCATTTTGAGTAGGTCATCTGTGACCTAAAGGGGGTTACCCACTGTGAAAGTTACCTTTTTAAACCATGGATCTACAGCAGTGTGTCTTCATATGTACAGTCACAATGTTTCCATATTATCATAGAAGGTTTTCATTCTCAATAATTAATCAATTATTCCAAGCGCACCAAAGTCCAAATGATTTAAATTTATTGTAAATTCACTGTGTTTCGAAGATTTAAGTGTTTCCCTAGTATATAAAACACTGTCGAGGTGCTGCCAGTGACAGTTTCATGATCCAACCTTGGGGAAAATTTGAATTATATTAGTCTGTGGAAACAGCCAGTGCTATAAAGCGACTTTTTGAATTGAAAAACTCATAATTTTGTGGAATGTATGGGTGCCAGTGCAATGTCCTGTCTTCACAGATAGGCCGAGCTTGCGCAGTACTTGAGGTGGAAAACATTATAGTGTGGCGGATCATCAACGAAGTAGGAAGTCCTCAAACTAAGTTTGCCACTCATGGTTCAGCTGGTGTCATGGTAATCACTTTTGTATTCTGGTGAGTGAAATATGATGCATGAGCATCTGCTTTCCAAATGAGTTTACACTGGAGTCAGGGCCCGATATCTCTGGGCAAAGGTAATCATTTCTTGTTCTTTCTTTTAAGCTGCAAGATGGAAGAAGATGCAGCTGAGGTGGAGGAGAGCCAGATGGATATTACGCTGACTTTTGAGGAATGAAGGCAAACAAAAGGGTAACGGGTGAGGAAGGCAAACTCAATCTTCCATTTCAGAGATGTTCCCCCCCCCCACCCTTTATATCCATCATGGCTTTCATGTGCAGTGTCCTAATGACAGGAGGCTGGTAAAAAGAGAGATGGAGAACAGACTCTCCAACATCATTTCTTCTTTACACATGTGGCATCACAGTACATGCCAGTCACAAAGCAACCATGCAGAAGATGAGCGATGGATGCAGCGTGGGAGAGGAGAAAAGGGTAAATCTGTGGTACCATTCCTCCACTTAACAGTATCCTTCAGAGTGAGGTAGTTATTGGGAAGATTATTGCATAACCTCTTATTCTGATATAGAAACATTTCAAAACACTCAACTGTAGAGGGCAACAATGGCGCCAAGATATGCAAGAAATAAACATGAATGATCATTTGTTTCATCCAAATACAGATTAAACGGTAAAATTGACCATCATTGGATTATTTATGGTCAGTAAAAAATAACAGCACACTACAATGTGTTTTCTAAGCTATTAACTAAATGATGATGACAATTCCTACCAAATATATAGAAATTGACATTTCATTGTTGAAAATGGCTGAAACTAAATTTGCTGTTTTAAATCAGCCCTAATCTTGCAAGTCTAATTCTGAGAGTCGTCATAAATTAAAGAATGTAAATAAAGTATTCAACTCCCTTATACTGTACACACGCTGTACAGTAAAGATGTTTTCATGAACCTCACTAGAGTCCACCTGCAGCGCAGTCAAAAATTATTTGTCGTGATTCAAGCAGCGCTCACACTTCAAAGTGAATAAAGCACAAATAAAGCTGTAGTTTAACTCTGTCGCGAACGAGAAAATTAATTCAGTTTGTTCAAAATATTTGTTTGTACCACTGACTCCTGTCTCTGCAAACCATTGCTTTGTTGTGGAACATTTATCAATTGCCTTGTCATAGTCCTTCAAGATAGAATGATTGTTATATATATATATATATATATATATATATATATATATATATATATATATATATATGTCAAGGATCCAGAAAGCCAAATCTTTGTGGAACATTATATGGTATGTTTCAGTAAGACTTTCAGAAGTTGGCTGTTTGGTCAAACTCTGTAACCAGGCAACAGGGTCCTTTGTCAGGAAGGTGACCAACCACTAAGAGGCTCAGAGTGTCTCTGCAGACATGAGTAAACCTTCCACAAAGACAAGCATCACTGCAGCAATCCATCAATCTGGCCTTTATTCTGTTGTGGCCAGACAGAGACAACACTTGAAAGAAAAAAACATGAATAAAAAACCATGCATGTGACATTCTGTCTGGAGACTGCAAAGTGGCAAAACAGCTCTCTGGTCTGAGGAGAGAGGAAGTGAACTCTGTGGCCCCGATGTAAGTGCTATGTCTGGCTAATCATCAAGGTAAAAGCAGCCTGCAGGCCAAGCATGGTGGGGTCGTATAATGTAGTAGAACTGATGAACACTGTCAAATGTAGTGAAGTTCCCAAAGAAAAAACAAAATGACATCAGACTCAACAATAACCTGAAGAGCACACAGCCCGGAAAATACCGCAGTGATTTAGTCTCAACAGCCGTCACCTAAGCCCGAGGATCAAAGCACACACACACACACACAATTCCACTGTGACCGAGCTTGAGAGGATCTGCAAGGAAGAAAAGGTGAAAGTTCCCGATTCGAGAGATGCAAAGCTGGCAGCTGAAGCCAAGGAGACTCAAAGCTGTTGCTTTGGTCATTTGCCAGTGGCGCTTCGCCAAAAACAGTAAATTCAGGGTTCAGATGAATATGTTTTTATTTATTTTCTCAAAGAGTCCTGGCAGATACGTCAGGGCCATGCTATTGCCAATACTGAAATGCTCTTATTCCATAATTGGGATTTATTTAATATTTAGGGAATCACCTGACAATACTGCAGCAACCTCCAGAAGCAGTCTGCCACCGTCTCGTGCACAGCCCATATTTTATTGATGTTGTGGTGCTGCACTTTGCAGCAAATGCCCTGTGTGAGTTCTCTTGGATACACAAAGGCCCCCCCGTCTTCAGCCGACTGTTAAATATTGCATTGTGATAAGCCGCCTCTCATCCACTGTGGTCCACCAAGGCACAAGCCACAACTGTGGTTAACTTGTGGATTAATCTATTCTGCTGCCTCCAGGCTTGAATGGAGAGAATGGAGCAGCGTGTGAAGTGGACGTTCTACCCATTTTCTTTCTGCACATGCCACAACGGGATCGAGGTCCAAAAGCGGATCTTACAATTCAAACCCAGTACGGGATCCGCTTATCAAATCGGAATCTTTCGACATCCTTTATCGGATTTATTTGAGTGTTTAATAACTGAAACTTTAAGAAATAGCTCCGCATTTTAGGAAAATACGCTTATTCGCTTGCAGAGCAATAGAAGGCTCTTTTGGTTGCCTGGCAACCTCACTGTGAAAAGACTTCAGGAAGTCCCTGCTCCTGGCCACGATAAAAAAAGAAATCCAGCACATTCGCCGCTGTTAAACTGCAACCTGACATCCTATCACTTTGTTTCAGGTGTAACATAATAAATAGTGAAACCTTAGAGGCGCTGGTTCTGTTAGGACTTCGTTACCTTCCGACAGAACCATGACAGCTGTTTCCCTTCCAGTCTTTATGTAACGCAAACAGAGTGGAATCTATCTTCTCATATTCTCATCATTACAGTAAACAATTAATGAGGTAAATACCAATTAAATGCTGCAAGAATGTACTTTGTTTAATCAAATGTAACACTAGCATTATACTTGGGGGAGGGGGGGTGGGGGGTTGTGCCTTGTCCTTCACTGATGGAATGGGGTTTGGCTGAGGTGAGTTATAGTCTGAGTCTTCTCTGCCAAGTTAATCCCTCTCTATACATGGGGATGAAAGGATAGTCGGAGCAGTAACATTTTAATTTGGAGATGGTACAGTAGCAACATTGTTTTAACGTTTGTCAGAGCTTTACAGGAAAATCTTTTCTCTAAGCTTCGGGCCACACAACAAAGCTATTCCTTTGATTTTGAATTACAGTAAAAGCTTGTATCCGGCATTGAAGACGATTAAATTGTGTCATGCTGACCTGACATGTCACCCACTCACTATATTTAAGGAACCTGACACAGCTCTAGAGGTCTGTCAAGGCCACAGCTCAATTATACTTTGTATCCGAGCGTTTTGGGAATTAAAAGTCCGAAGCCGCATGTTGGCAACAATTTGATTAATGCCCCGTGTGTGTCACATCGAGACGCCAACACAGGTTCCTAAAGAGGTCACGAAAGATCTCTTTCCTTATTTGTATTAATGCTACCGGCGACATTCTCTGATGGCTCTCTCCTTACTTGACCTTCTGTATCTAGGTCAGTGCCTGACTGCGAAACAGAGGTCCACACCCCCTTGCCCCCTACCCATCAGCCCCAAACGGCCAATATAATCCCTCCCACCTTTGATCATGATTTCCTCCTAATCCGGTTGGAAGTGTTTGGTGAAGACAGCCAGAGGCAATAAGTCTGCTCATGGTAGGATACCGGTTTCCTCTTGTGGAGAAACAGTCTTAATTACCTCTCCTCGTACACTGAAAATAACCGAGTGACCAAAGTGAGAGTTAAGTCTCCGATTGGATGAATCAGCAGGGCTCTGTTCGTCGCTGCGTTCTTATTGATGTGTGCTGGGGTACACAGTTGGAGAGGCGGTGGAAGCTCGGGCCGCATCCTTTCTATTCACACGTCATTAGAACTGATTAAAGTGACTTTGCAACGCCACATCGTCTGGTCACATCAGAAGAGTGGATTAGCAGAAGGGAGGTGTGTTTTTCTTCTGTTTTACTCCTCGGGGTTTTACAAAGGCTGTGCTTTTAATCCTCACGTTATACATTTTGCCACACGCGCACACACACACACACACACGCCCGCACACACATCCCATAATCGCATTCACCTGCCACCACCCACGGAGATCTGACCTTTTGTTCTCTGCTGGTTAAGCTGATAAAAGACAGTGGACATTGACAATGACATTAGAAGTCATTTGAAGAAGAAAAAAGATTCATGAAATGGGTGCGAAGCCTTAAACCTGCATTAATAGATGTCATTGAAAAGATGTGACAGGATGGGAATAGATAATGGAGAGAGTACACTTGCAGGTGACCAACTGGGCCTGTATTGTCTTCATGAGCCAACAATAATATTGTGATAATGCTTTTAGGCTTAAGTCAAAACTTGCACATTTTTTTGTCTTTGGAATGAGCATTTCCCCACCTTTTGATCCAGCTATTGGTCCTTTTTTACAGGGTTCTCAGTCTCACGTATATTATGGCAACAAGTTCACCACAACATGGTTATTATTGACGGGTTTAAGTAGTGCAGGGCTGCTCTATCTACAAGCAATGGTGGCAATTATGTCAACGATAATAGTATTTGAACCGATTTGTTTGCACATGCCATTGATGCAAACTTAAAACGGCAAAAAACGCTTTAAAAAAACCGGATCGCAATTCTTTACAGAGTAGAGCCAGTTTCACACGCACTTCCATAAAGTAAATTTACATGGTGACAGCAAATGCCTTAAACTCCCTTTTCATCTAAAGTAAATGCAGACGCCACTACTAAAGAATGTGTCTGAAAAAGAGTTAATAATAAAGCTAAGAAAATGTCAGAGCCATGTACATCAGCTACTATTGTACTGATTTTGAAAAAATGGCTGAGGTTTTGATCGCGATATAATACACCACCACACTGATGATTTGTTGCCCTGGGATTTCTGCGATGTGGAAATCTCACACGCAATCACAGCCGTAGAAAAGGAAAAAAAAAGCAGTTTATCGTGGAAATTTGCCAAAAGTCGGATGGAATTTCCGAAAACTATATGTAATGTTTTCCGAAAACTATGATGTTATGCTTGTGTTTCACACTACACAACTTGTTCCACTCGCCCTTAGATCAGAGGCAAATGGCATTGGCTTGGTGGTCCAAGAGGCTCCCTGACGCATCACGCAGAAGGTCAAATATCTGACCTATCGGAGAGATCCCGCCAAAGAGACGAGTTATATGCGGCTATATTTAGAGCATATCATTTCACAAAAGGATGAAAGATTTTGTTTTATGACTGTATTGAATCACTTTATGTGGTTTAAAAAAACAAACTTTATTGAGCCATTGGTCAATGAATTGTTGAATTTGTATTAATTGGCCACGTGATTGGACCCAACAATGAAAAAATAAGCTTAAAAATATAAAACACATGGAATTTGGGAAACATGCTCTGGAATCCATATATCGTACATAGTTTTTGTCCAGTGAATATTAATGGTCATTCTGTTCATCACAAACAAGTGGGATGGTCCAATGACCAATGTGTGGTCCAAACGTTTCAGAACAGCCTCTCGGTCAAATCCCCTGCACGCTTTGTTTGTGAAAGTCAAACATATTGCTGATGCATATCCAACATGTCATTTCATCTGTACACATAAACAGAGGCAGGCATGAGTGAACTGTCACGTGTCTAATTTTTTTTCACCAGCTTTTCCTGCTTTTCAAAAGTCTCAAGAGTCGTTGACAGAAATCTATGTATCATTGTCAGCTGCTCTCACAATTTATGACAAATGCGCACTAATGATAATAATATCATACTTTGTTCTTTGTAATAATCAGTTGCCTTGTAATAATCAGATTTTCTGTGTACCTTGGATGAAGCTGTGCGCAGCAAACGTTTGCAAATATAAATGTCTTTTGGTATTTATTTTAGCAATATGAATATTGATCTAATACTGACATTATAAACAGAAGAGGTCAAAGTCTTTTTATTAATAAATTGCATTATTTGTTTAATTTAATCCATTTAAAATAGCTTTTTATATTGATGTGTTATTAAACATTATCACTATCTCTGTGTGGCACACTTCGGACTCCATTTTGTTCTCCACTTAAATACATATAATGCTAAATTATTTTTATTTTGGGGTTAAACTACACTATCCACATGTTTGCAATGGCCACTGAAACTAAGCTGTGCCGTGTGCCTGGACCCTCATATGACTGCTGGCAGGTCTAGTGCCGTCATCTGGTGTTTGTTTAAATAAAGATATAGTCACCATTCGCCATATATGTATTCAGAAAAAGTAGACTTATTTAACTTATGAGTTTTAAAATAAAGGAAAGATGGGCAGTCTGACATTTATCCCGTGAGTGCGAGAAGCACAGGAGCTCAATTACCTTTTCGGGTGATGCAATAATACCTGCATGTTATTTCAATCACAGTTTTCAAAATTTGATATGTGCCAAGACTGTACACTGTAAACCTTTCAGCTGAATGGCAGGTGCTGGTAATGGTTTTATTAAAGCAAATATGACCTTATGTCATTTAGTTATTGTTCAAAATTGTCTGTTATTTTTCCGCTTCAAACCGCAAGAAAATATTGGCTGCTTATTGCTCCATAGATGTGTTGACAGAATATCAGCCGAGTGACAGTTTGATAGACTCCCTAACTCGTCGTGCGGCAGAGGGCTTGCTTTCCTCCCCCTTTCGGCTACACGGGTTGCGGCGATTCTTGCAGGTGCCTCAAAACAGTGATTAGTGCACTCGCCGAGTGACACGAGAGATGCAGAAGACAGCTTTGTAAAGTAAGAATTCATTTAAGTGTCCTGCTGCGTCTCTCTGGAGGTAGCGCATCTCATTTCAACCTCTGTCACAACGTCCAGGGCATCGTTTTATCACTCTCTCGTCGTTCGCCGTGGACCACTCTGAATTCTACTCTCCTCTTATTGTGTTCCACGGAGCACAATTAGAACACAAAGAGAGTGCTGTAATATTACGAGAATCCTTCTCAAGGACTTTCCACCCGCCCTAACTTCCTCCTCATCCCAACCCGGCCCCCGCGGAAGCACTCCCGACTTATGTCGGTCTCTCCTGCGTAATTCCTTAAATGCAGAAATACAAACAAAAAAAAAACACTTGGCTATGAGAACAAATTGTGAAACAATATTCAGAGCCCTCCCCATTACTCCGTTCCAGCTGCAGGTTCCCAGAACCGCTCCACTGGTGAGCCAGGTTGACCTCTTTTACCAAACCAGCCAATCTGTGACATTTCCCTATGTTACTAATGAGACAGGCTTGGTGAGGAAGGCCCGCGCTGAGACCAGCATCCTGGCAGAGTTTGGCCCCAAGGGCCTCTCACTGGGCCCTGATTCCAATGTACCCTATGTGAAATGGTCTGCTGCAGTTTTATACCATGAAGCTAAAAGTCTGCACCACGCTTGCCGCAGGTTACCAGCGCTTTAGTTAAAAATTAAAAACATAAAATATGATGTCGAAGTGTAATTGGTGTTATCAAAAGACTAAGTTGGTACTACAGCTCTTTCCATGTTAACTTTCCTTTCAAAATGCAATGTTTGAAGTCAGTGTCTTCCACAACAGGCAGTGGCTGCATATCTAGACCTATACATTCTTAAATTGCTCCACATTTAAAAGCGTCGTAATCGACAGGCTTTCATATTCTTAGTAGTCTGAGTATTTGGATATCCGCGACATCTGACTGGCGTGACGGGCTCTCGCCTCTGGGAACTCTGCGAGAGCTGCCACTTTGCATATTTCTGGTATACCGGAGTGATAATAGCGGCTATATGTCCGTCTGTGGGAGAGAAAAGAAGAAGAGCGGAGAGGGAAAGCAGCCATGGTGAAGATAAAGGGCCGGATGTTTTAGCTGAACATGACCCTCACTGGGATCTTTGAAGTGTGCGCTTCTCTCTCTCTGTGTGGTTACAGCCCAGCAGCATTCTTTGTCAAGTACAGTGTAGCTGTCATGCTGCTATTTGTAATAATTATACTTATGCCTCAGAATGTTGTGTTTCTAATTATATATGACACATTATTGGAATCCCCTGTGTGCTTTTGACTTCCTGCATGTATGCAGGCTCAGTCGGATGGAATCATTTTCTGTCATAATCCAGACTAAGTCTCCATATAAGACACCCACGTAGTGCGAACCTTTGGATTGCATCCGCCTGGTTCACACGTGTGTTTGTCTGTGATTCTGTCTTAATAAAAATAATATAAACCCCATCGTCAATGGAGGGTATACGTGTGAATCTTATGATCTACCGTGTGATTTAAATCATTTTCGAGGGATGTAAATTGACATTTACAGTAACGGACGTTGCGCTGTTACCATGCCATCACCTCAGTCGCCACAATATCATTTATATCATGTCTGCACCCCAATTGTTCTGACATGGCCCACTCAAGGCAACATATTTGTCTGTGGACACAGTGCAGCCACAGGGAGCCATTCAGAAGGCCCCGGTCCCTCTCTTTCACCTATATGTGCTTTACAGCTCTCTGTGTGAGCAACTGGTTTTAGTCCTGCGCTCTCTCTCTCTCTCTCTCTCTCTCTCTCTCTCTCTCTCTCTCTCTCTCTCTCTCTCTCTCTCTCTCTCTAAGACTTGCAGTGGGCTGTTGTGACCCTGATAGAAATACAGGTGGGTAGGTAGTGATCTCTACCATGCACTCAGACTATTCTACCACCCCGGAGGGGGCATGTCCGCGGGAAGTAGAGAGAGAACAGCCCATGGCACTCAAGCAGCAGGAGACTTTGGAGTTGGAGCTGTGGATATAAAGGCCATGATTGATTTTGTTAGCGGTCTTTCTGTAAGTCTTTACATCTCATTTCACCTCACGCTTTTGTTGTGGACTTGTTTAAAGTGCATGTGGCCTGTGGTCCCTACGATTGTTCATATTTTCAATGTGTGTGTGGTCAGTGGTTGTGGGGGGTATTAGAAGTCTTTTACTTGGAAGTAAGATGCTGCGGATTCAAGTAAATGCTGTTTTCTGGCAATGGTGAGCTGTCTTTGCGTAGTTTACTCCTCTGCAAATCTATTGCCATATTGCTTACATATTTCTTTTAATACATCTACTGAAATCTAATGAGATGTTTAGGACCTACTGTAAACAATTGCTGTTCATTTATAGCCAATCTTCCTCACTAATCTACTGTATTTATGTATGCAGTCGTGTACTGTAATTAGCATTGCATTGTGGGCTGGCCCATTTGAAGCAACAGCACAGAGGCCTTAAACAGTATCCTAATGTTTTACATTTCAGTACACTACAGTATTTTTGGAAAATGTGTGAATACTATTCGTGAATACTGGCATTCGTGAGGGAACAGGGACAGAAATGTCATTTGGAAAGCAGTTCCAGACGCACTTCGGAGGACATGTGCTACACATCCACAAGAAGAAGTCCTGCTTCATCTGCCTCTCGATCTAGTTGTGCATCTATAAATCACTTGGTAATTAAAACATTATTTTCCTCTCAGTATCTTATTCATACAGATAATAGCATTACCAAAAATGAGGTTTGAAATCAATATTTATCGATGCTCAGCAAGCTGTCTAGCTAGCCAGTCTGGGATTTTAAAATGTTACTTATCAATAAAGTTGGGATTTGAATAGCTCAAACATTATTTTGACATGTATTTTAGAAATTCCGCGTTAAATCAAATACTAACCGTTTGTCATCTGGGAATCTTAAGATCGGTAGTGGTTGTTGCTAGCTAGCTGATAGCCTTTCGCTCCTTGTTAATAGCTTAAAATGCCCCAAAAAAATGACAGAGGTTAACATTGCGGTTTGGTTTAAGTTTAGAAATGTCAGCGGGAACATTGATACATGTGGTACAGAAATGTGGAAAGTAATCATCATGGGCTTCTTGACATATTTTAGCCTAATTAACATATACCCCTTTCAGACTGCAAAGTGTTCCTCATAGTTTTTCATTCAGTCTCTGATTGTGATTTTAGACACTTCACTGGTATTTTTCCAGAGAAAGGATCAAAGGCCATAGGGGGCCAGGTTGTCTCCAAGATGTAGGTGTGATCGTCCAGTAGAAGTCTACCAGTACACATACACATCTCCACACTACTGAAGAATCTCCTTGATGTGGGATGTGACTTCATTTAGCTCAGTTATTTAAAGCATATAGTATAAATTGTCAATTAATTCTGTTTTACAACTTTAGTCTTATTTCAGTCCAACCCATTGCCACACATTTGTCCCTTCGTTTTAGAATTTAGGGCCAATATACCCTGTTTTTGAGTGAAAATGAAATTAAACAATGAATCATTTTGACTATTTGACTTATCACAGAGCTTTATTTGAATAATTAAAAAAATGTTAATGGCAGCACATAATCACACCTGTTGTCCTCTGGGGTCAAAACTGACCCCGTCTGGTGTGACTGATATTTTAAGATTATAAAGTGGATACTTCACCCAATTATATTGCACCTTTAATAACAACTTCATTCAAAATACCATTTCTTTAGTCGATTTGAAATGTCACGGTCTTGGGTTTTGTTCAATTTCTGTTTTATTTTGAATTTCCCTGTCTCTCGTGTCCTCTGTTCTCTTCACTTCCTGCCCATGTGATTGATTGCCGTGAAGAAAAGGTGTGACCGGGTACTTGAAGGTTGTTTCATGTTGATGATGAATTGGTGTCTTTGAGGTAGCTATAGGGTGAAGGGACACTGCAAGCAAACATGCATGTCGACAATGCTGAATTAAAAAAATCTGCTTTTTAATGAGAATTTGTTAGAACTCAAGGATGCAGACCAAATATGTTGACAACTTTATTCATGTTGCTCTCTTGATGATTGTGTGATGGTGCACTACCACTATGTCTGATGTTATTGATACCTGCTGATTAAAGTGAACAAGGTTAGTCCCAAAATTAGAGTGGCCCAGGCTCACTTCAGGTGGACTGATGTTCAAGGTGGACCAGCCATTCCTATTTTGAAAGCTGTGCGGGTTTTGCTTTGCCCCTGTTATGGTTTATATCAATTCTGTGCTGTCGGTGCACCTGCTCTATTGTTTATTACAAACACCAAAAGTCTCGAAAGCATGCATCAAATTGGCGCCTGAAAAACTGCCACAATCTGCTCCGTATTATGAGCTCTCATTGTGGTTTTCTTGTAGCATCGCAGTAATTCAATCTCCAAGTGGAGTAATCTCATCATTCACTTTAAGAAATGCTTCAGTGAACATTTAATATGTTCAAGATATATTATAGTGGATATCCATATTATGGAAAACACATAGAGTTAAAAGGAGATGCACAGCAAAGTGAGAAGATTATTGATGTTTGGCATTAGATACTTAGTTTTATTAAGAAAGAAATATATATTTATACACACAAATGAGATCCACAGCTCCACAGTAACCTGCCGTCTCTGCAACTACAAACTACCATCATCTCAGCCTTATTTAGCTGGAATATACCATCTGCTTAGCAAAGCACAGGGGATATATGAGTTGCAAGCCTTCAGAGACTACACAATTATTATTATTATTATTATAGAACAATGATGAGGAGCACACACATTCCATGAAGTGCCATCTTATTTAGTGTAGAATATTTGGACTCCTCCTTCAACCTCTCCTCTTCTCTCCTCTCCTTGCTGCCCAAGAAGGGGCGATTTGGCCCTTCTTAAGAAATGACCAGGCTGTGGACAATGCCCAGGCTTCAGGGACAAATTGACTACTGGGAGCATGTTATGCTCAGTAAAAGCTTTTCTTTTGAACATTGGCATTGTTTATTTGTTTTATTCTTTGGCTATATTTGGTTGTTTGTTTGTTTGACTATTATTGACTTGGTTTTCAAATGAAGCTGTAGAGTGTTTTGCTGTTCTTGCGATAGTGGAATAAAGGACTCTTTAAAACCTCTCCTCTCCTCTCCTCTCCTCTCCTCTCCTCTCCTCTCCTCTCCTCTCCTCTCCTCTCCTCTCCTCTCCTCTCCTCTCCTCTCCCCTCAGGGTGTAACGATGCACACCTGTTTTACCTTTCAGTAAGCGAGCAGATGATCCTCAACACCAGCACAACTAGAAGGCACCCGACAGACGTTCAATTAACACCACCGCAGTGAAGTACTTTTACCTTATCTAAGCAACTGTCAAATTAAATTAATCATTTAAGGCTCAAGAAAATGTGATAATGTGGGGCAGCATTATCACGTTGTCAGCTTCCTGTACGTCGATCATCTAGTCGTTGCTGAAGCAAAAAAGAAGATCATACAATTTGGGTATTTATCATCCCAGTGTTTTAAAATTCTTCAGTTTTCAAGACGTAAAATGGCTTTTGGGACACTGAGAAAAGTGTTTGAAATTAAACTGTATAAGATCTGTGTTGTACACCTGTGGACTGGTTTTAACGGCAACCAACACACAATTATGTCGACTGCATCTGCATCAGAGTGCCAAAACGAGGTGTGCAATTTTGGCATATTCAGATTGATTTTAGAACGGCATAAAACACATGAAATGTGATTTTTGCATGTTGGATCCAAACCACATGTGGAGGTGGTTTGGAATGCGATTCCAATCTGATTTCTACATCTGCGCCTCAGTCCGAACGCCCCGAGATAGATATATATATATATATATATATATATATATATATATATATATATAGTGTGTGTGTATATTGTACTTTCATAATTAATAATGGTAATCTTGTTCCTGTATAATACCTCTCTTAGGAAGAGTGCTGTTGTATAGCAAACCACGGCAAACTTTCATGTATTCTAAATTTAACATTTCCATGCTTTGAAAATGCTTTGCTACTTCCACTCTTGGCTCACTTCTTCTTACTTCCCAGTCAGCTTTCTTTAATCATCTTTAATCATCGACATGTATGCATACGTCAGATATTCAATTATTTAATAGCCTATGAAAATAGATGACACTTTATTCTATAAATTCAGTATGATTAGTAAGGCTGCTGGTTACACATTATGATCAAATGCAGGTTTCAACAAAAGAGCAACTACAGCAAATGGGTGTTAATGCTTTTATCACTACCTTTGCAATATGTCTGTCAGAAAAAAATTTAAAACTCTGCCTTTCTTTAAACGATTTCTGAATTTGCAGTAAAAAATCTATTTAGTCATCAAAGCCTCGTAAGACAGCGTCATCACAAACTCTCCTTCCCCCTTTTATTAAACTATGATCAGGCAAATATCCACCCATCCAATAATGTTGTTTGATCTTCCTCCTCTTTAAAACTCATGAAATGTTTTGTGAACACATAAAAGTGAACAGAATGTGAATGGACCGCATCGTTTACCTGATTAATGCACTTCATTTCTAATAAATGAGTTTAATTTTTATGTCATTTGAAATACTCACATTGACAATTATTCTCTGTCTAGGTTTTACTAGTTTTGTTCAGCACTGAATCCTCCACCTCTGTTTTTGTTTACCTTTGTTTATTTACCTTCAAGTGGAATCTGAGCTTGAAGAAGGCAGTTCTCTCCCTCCGACGTGTCTGATAAACTGTGGCCACCAGGGTACAAGTGGATACCACTGCTTTTGAGAACGTCTCATTCTGGATGCAACTGTCATCTAAACACCGGCGGCAACGCATCACCGGAACAGCTTCAGCTAAATGAAAAACAATTGATGAGTTGCAGACTTATCATGAAAGCCAGTTTGGATTACAGTGACCTTGAGGCCAAATAATTACCCACCATGAGAGGCCTGTGTTTTACTTGCATCATAAATACCTCATGCGGTAAATCGTGGAAACTCTTCTCACTCAGACAGACAATGAGAAGAGGACCTTTTCCCGGCATAAAAGCTCCAGTCAGCAGCGCCATAATTGCTTTTCATACGGCAAATTTGCTTTTACTTTCCCTCAGTTAATGAAGATAAACCAGAACATTCTTCTCACAATCAGCAGTGCAGTAGACCTAAATGTCAGTGGCTCCTGGATTTCTTCATTCAATTTGAGCAAACACCCAGGAGAGAGAGGGGGTATATGGCGTGAATTGATTGACAGAGTTCCATTACAAGGGCTAATCGGACCTCTGTCTGCAATTATGCAGGTTCAACTTGGCGCTGGTGGGATTTGATTTGTGCCACAAAGATGTGTGTGAAAGGGGCACAGCTCCACATGATGACCCCTCTATAATGTGCACTAGCATGTTCTCCCCCACTAACAACCAGACAGCTCTCACTGCCAGCGCATTGTTTTGTTGGTGTTCCTCTGCCTAGAAAGTAGCAGTGGATGTTTTTTTTTTTTTTTGTTCCCCTTTTCAAGTGGATTTTGATATTTATATTTGACGTTTGGCTCATGGTTTGTCGTTATGCAACCTTCGGCTGTGAAAGTCAAAAGTTTGCTGCATGGGTGGTTAGCAAACAACAGCCCATGAGCGGGTTGCAGTCAACAGAGGCGCAGGGGCCAACTAAAACATAACAGATCAAATTGTTAGGCGAGACACTACAAACAAATAACAGACGATATTTGTAGCTCACCTATTTTGGGTATTGGAATTTTGTAAATCCAGTTACCCCCTGCTGCATTTGGAGATAGCCGTGATAAGTGGTGCCATTTTAAAAAAAACAATTTTACAATACAATTCTTTGTAAGGTACACGGTACACTTGGTTGTCGGTGTCAAACACTTGCTGTAAGTGTTGTTCTTTGACCACCACGTGTAGTGAAATTACACAAACTACACACCGTGTGTGTTTCTCTGACATGCTGGCTGTAAAAAAACAAACCCATAAAAAAACGCATAGAGCAGGGGTGCCAAATACATTCGATCACTGTAGTGCGGGTAGATCGCATGCCATTTAAAAAAAAAAAAAAAAGATTTCATGCCATTTAAAAAAAAAAAAGAAAAAAAAGAAGACATTAGCGGCTAACGGTTAGCATATCATCCATCATCCCCGTGGCATTTGCCATAGACTCAGCCTGAGATCACCTCATTTCTAACACTGGTCACAATGCATGCACGGTCAACACAACCTACTGAACTACTGCAAAACTCTGGTGAGCTAATTAATTAACATTCCAACTTATATATTTGATGCTAAAGACAGGGTATACAAATGAGTGAGGGAGCGGGACCGAGTAAAATACAAAAAAATACCACTACAATGCGGAATGGGAGGAGGACTTTTTTTTCACAATGTCCTATATGAAGTCTGATCTGCCAATCCACCATCGCTATTCAGAAGAAGGGAAATGTTTGAGCGACACTTTCGGACTAAAATCCCAGTTGTCCGGAGAGCAGTCATTTTGCTGACTTCAAAAGCGAAGGCAACCACCGCAGCATCGTTCCGGGTGAGTCGCTCCATCGCGAAGCACAATAAGTGCCTTCAAGATGGAGAGATGATAGAAGAGGTCTTCGTTTAAGCGGCTGACTCGTTGTTTCGGAACTTTAAAAACAAACGGGAAATATTATCTTCGATCAAATCTCTCCAGCTACCAAGACGCACAGTTACACGGCGACGTGAAGTCATGGCCGAGGAGTTGACACAGCAGCTGTGGAAGGACATCGCAGACTGCAAGTGTTTTCTCACTGCAATTGGACCAGTCTACGAATGGTGTTCATAAATATGGTTGCAAAAAAGGAGCTGTTAACAATACTGCCCATGAAAGAACACACGTGGGGAGAGGACCCTTTTCAGTATTTGAAAAACTGTATCGAGAAAACCCAGCTCCGGGTGTGCAAATTGATGTCAATCACCACGGACGGTGGTCAAAATATATCATATAATAATATAAATAGTTGGCCGCTCGAATGGATTCATTGCCAAGTGCATGGAGGACGATGCTTTCCTCAACTTTCTTGATTACCACTGCATAATGCCCCAACAAGACATGAAAGAGATAATGGGCGAGGCAGCGAATATCGACCGGTTCTATTCGAAGGCGGCTGTTCCGTGCACATCTGGAGAAGGCTGACTGCCACCGCTCTGACTTCTTGCTGCACGCTGGTGTGAGATGGCTTCGTAGGCGGACATTCCTGCAGATTGTATTGTGCCAGAAGGGTTCATCAGAATCAGCTTTATTGGCCATGTACGTGACTACGGTTACACGTACGCTCTCATCGTACAACATATTTAAATTGCAATTACAAATCCCATCCATCCATCCATTTTCAATACCGCTTATCCTCATTAGGGTCGCGGGGGCGCTGGAGCCTATCCCAGCTGACATAGGGCGAAGGCAGGGGACACCCTGGACAGGCCGCCAGTCCATCGAGGGCACATGTAGGGACATACAACCATTCACTCTCACACCTATGGGCAATTTAGAGATCAATTAACCTGCAGCATGTCTTTGGACTGTGGGAGGAAGCCGGAGAGCCCGGAGAGAACCCACGCTGCCACGGGGAGAACATGCAAACTCCACACAGAAGGACCGCTCCGACCGGGAATTGAACCCGCGGCCCTCTTGCTGTGAGGCGACAGTGCTAGCCACTACACCACCGTGCAGCCCGCAATTACAAATAACAGGATAAATATAAAAAAGACATTAAAGACAACAATATCAACATGTATGTACAATATAAACAACAACAGTGAAATGGGGATGTAGTGCAGAAAGGTGGTAATAGTGCAGATGGAGGTGATTAATTGTTCAACAGAGTGACAGCCAGAGGGAAGAAGCTGTTCCTGTGTCTGGTGGTTTTGACCTCTGTAGCGCCCACCAGAGGAGAGGAGTTGGAACAGCTTGTGTCCAGGGTGTGAAGGGTCTGCAGTGATCTTAACAGCTCGCTTCCTGACTCTGGAGGTATACAAGTCTGAGGATGGAGGGCAGGCTGGAACCAATAGTTCTCTCAGCAGACCTGACTATGCGTTGTAGTCTGTCTCTGTCCTGTTTGGTGGCCGATCCAAACCACACAGTGATGGAAGAACAGAGAACAGACTGGATGATGGCAGAGTAGAACAGGGTCAGTAGCTCCTGAGGCAGGTTATACTTCCTTAGCTAGCGCAGGAAGTATAACCTCTGCTGGGCTTTTTTTTCCAGATGGTGTTGATGTTGGCGGCCCACTTCAGGTCCTGGGAGATTGTGGATGCCAGAAACCTGAAGGAATGCATGCAGTTATGAAAGTACGCCAACATATATTGTAAATATAGAGTATACTCAGTATATACTGTATATATATAAAAATAAATAGATATTTAGCATTTTTTGTGTCGGTAGATCATTTTGCCTAAAACCATGCACTGTGGCGAGTAGGTCTATCCGTAGACACCTGGTGGCTGGTTGAGGTTAGCAAAAGATCTCGGGGGTCGTGTCGTGAAGTGGGCGGTCTGCAGGACTGCAGCTAAACTCTTCTCCTCCTTGGTGCTGTACTTGTGTTATGATTGTAATATTTTGTTTAAAATATTAGCATGATATTTGCTAGTTAACACTAAACACAAGATGAAGCTGATGGAAATGGCCTTAGGTTTGTATTCTTAAATCAAAGTATTAGACGGATTGGAAAAAAATCAGAATCTCAAAAATAAAATAGAATATTTTCTGAACACATGTTGTATGGTAATACTACAATAATAATACCACCGTTTGGTTAGGGTGTAAGCCAGAAAGAAAAATCTGGCCCTGCATTATTATTATTATTATTATTGGAATTTTATGGCGATTTTGTGTGACAGACTAGTAAAAATTAATTGACTGCAGCTTTTTTAAAAATTATAATAGTATTTGCATTTTGAGTTTCATGCAGAAGAAGCAAAATAACGTTTTGCCTCACAAGTCTCACACTGGTTTCTGTAGATCTGTGCATCCTGCAGCCGCACCATTCAGGAATTAGAAAAAACAGATATTTGACTTCAGTTCTTTCTTTCTTTCTTTTCTTCCCTCCTCCTTGCAGCCGCTGCACTTTTTCAGCAACATGTCCTGTGGTCAGCACAATTACAGCTGGCTGAGGCCAGTAGCGGCTTGATAGGCTGGGGGAAATAAATGCTTCCAGTCGCAGACGCAACCGATTGGTGAAGGACAGCGGTGCCTCGCAAATCACTCAGCGGGAGAGGGAGGAGGAGTTCTGATGTGGTCGGGTCAGCAGACAGGGGACCACACTCGGGGTAGGGTCAGACCACAATGCAGCACTGATTCTGTTCTACCACGGCAGTCAGTGCAAGAGGAACACACACGCACACACACACACGCACACACACACACACACACCTGCACTTGCACAAACTCTGCAAATTCACACGCCGCTATATTCAAGTCCAGGCACTACATTAGCTCCTTCATTCATAAACTCATACTGTACATGCAAAATCACATCGCATTAACACACACACACACACATACAACACACACACACACTCGGTTAGACAAACCACACAGCGGCTATGTATTTATGCATGCAGTCACAACATGCCAAGGGGATGATCCAATAGTAACACGCACACACACACACACACAGCGCAGAGATCGTCCCTGGAGGCCTCTAAACAGAGTGGAATAGAGAGAATATGAAATGTAAATTGTTTTGTCTTGCTACATAAAAATGCAGCCAGCACAGACCAAACGCATTTCCATAATGACTGTGGCTCGGTGTGCATATGGGGCGTTAGCTTCCCCTCGGCAGGCGCTGCATGCGAAATGAGCTGCTGCTCCGACTGCCTCTTTCATGAACTCTCGGGGGTTCGTCCGTCCAGCCGCCCTGACATTAAACGCAACACCCAGACAGACAGGTGGGCAACTTTATTCAACATTTATGACGTCTGTCCTTCCAAGTTTCAAGACCACCGGGTCGAGGTGCGGCGAGCACGATGCTGTGTGCGTGTAAAGCGTTTGTAGAAGGGATGAAGGCACGTAGAAAATAGTCTATATTCTTAAAATATTTCAGAGACGAGTTACAACTTCATTAGCATCCAATCTGAAAATATATATGATGGAATATTTAGTTTTCTGAGCATTGTTCCACACTCCACTTAGATGAAACTCGCGCTGCTCTTCAGTTTTCAAACTGAGCTTCTCGATGCTTTGTTTGCGTCCTCTAATCTAAACAGACTTTCTTGGATTCCCAAGGCGTCAAAATGAATCTGCTCTGGACCTAAGCAGCTGTCACTTACACATGATAATGAATATATTATGGAAAACTAGGATTTTGCTGTGTTGTCTTTCACTTTCTATCTCGGCAACTGCAAAGTAGGTCTACTCTGACAATATTTAGCTGGCGGAGTTCAAGGTTGTCTCATTTAAATTGATGTTTAATTGAGCTGATATATTAATACCGAAGGTAAACCAACACGGGCTGGATCTCATGACTATGACAGATATGCCGCTTTTTAATGTCTGCTTTACTGGAAAAGTCAATAGTGTTGCTGCTCTCATCAATAAAGTCACTTCCACCAGGCCTTCACTAATGATCTGAGGCTGATAATATGAACATGCCTGTTGTGCTACAGGTACAGAGACATGAGCAATGTGAAATAAGATATTCCTCAATAATTGACAAAACTGTGATCATGTGACTATTTTATTTTTTTATATTTCTCCTGTTGCCCTAAAAATGTGTGAAAATAATAATCTAAAAACTTCAATTATTACATTGGTGATATACATACATGCATGATATTTGACCTGAGCTACAGCATGCCCATATCACCACTATCCTGACATTGTAATTTCACACACCTCCTTTTCTAAGTTTCTAAATGTAATGAATTTTGTGTGCTGGACTTTGAATGTGTTAGGTTTTTAATGGCCATTGCATCATTCTTGCTATTCTCCATTTCCTGTTACACACATGGGAAATAAACGGCTTTTGCACAATTTTGGAAAAGAAGATGGGGAGAAAAAGTGTTCTTCAAATAAACCCTGCTAATGAGCTGGCAAGAGATTTACATAACTTGATGACTAAGGATCCTGGGTAATTATCCGCTTGCACCCCAAGATTTAATCTGTGATGGGTATAGGTCTGGTGACAATGGCAGCCAATCAATCTCTGTCTCCGGAGGTCAACAGGAACAGCAGCTCCCCTGGTTTAACATGAGCTATCTGTTTACGCATACAGTGCTTCTAGAGATCACCAAAGGCTTTATGAATAATTTCCTCATTAGCCCGAAGAAGGCAGACAGCATTAATGCAGTTTTCTTTTTAAATTACAACCTTTCTCTGCAGTGTCCTAAGCCCCTCCCACCAGATTAGCATGGGCATATGCACGTGCTTCATATAGTAAACCAGTACGAGTTCTAGCCATTCATTTCAAACATTATCCCAATAGTGGTCGTGTGCTCAATGCATTCATATAGCGGCAATTCTTGAGAGGTCCCAACATGTTTAGCTCTGCAAAAGTCATGGCCAAAAGCCCACTGAGATGACTTTGTGATGGTAAAATATGTATAACCGTATTATGTATAACCGTATTATGCATAACCATGTGCCCTTGTTGTGAACCTGAAACTTCATTTGTATCATTTACCAAGAAACGGCAACGGGCAACGCACTTCCTCTTGTTGCCTTATACAGAGTGAAAAGTACAGACTATGCAGTAGAAGGGAACTTGTGTTTGAAACGACTCGTCTCACCGAGGGTGTTATTGAAACTGTCAAAGGCCAGCTGGGTACGAACAGACGCGACGCACTTGGATAACTTGTTGCTGTGAATATAAAGACGTGTGTGTGATACAATATTCTGAAGCGCTTAGAAGAATGCAGCTGTAACTCTTCCCTTGCAAGACATAAACAGAGACAAAGACAAATCTGATTCCAAAGGGGTTTTATTAATTTCCAGTATTTAGGTTCAAAGTGTGGCTTCCTCTCCCGATAACATAAAAGATTTTCCACAACAACGTACATTGATTCGAGGCTCTAGCTCAGGGGTGTCAAACTCATTTTCACCGTGGGCCACATCAGCATCATGGCTGCCATCAAAGGGCCGGTTTTAACTGTAACGCTGTATAATTGTAACTGCTTCCGAGCATATTGTTAAATAACTGTCTTTGCATTTGATTATTGTTTATTCAAGTGATAAAATATTGTACATGTATTTATATAAATGTAAAAATATATAGAAGCACATTTTTGTTTAATATTATAAAATGAATCCATTTATTACAATCCACATTACTGTACCAAAGATCAAACACACGTTATTACATTAACTTTGTTCAAAGCTTTTTTGTCACAGTTGAGACTCTGGTGCACCAGGTGCATTTGTGACAGATGTGTGACAGATGTGGTCTGGGGCAGTGGCTCTCAAAACAAAAAACGAAGGAGAGTGAACAGACGGACACTCCGCTGCAGAAAAAATGACCTTCAAAATAAAAGCACAGGATTTTGTTCTTACATTTCTTTAAGAAAAGATGAACATGTGTCTTTCAAGCCGTCGCGGGCCACATCAAATGACGTGGCGGGCCGGATTCGGCCCTTGTGTTTTTGACGCCTGTGCTCTATGGATGCGGCCGCAGCTGGAGCTTTGGGCCACAGTTACCAGAAGGCGAAGCTATCAGAAACATTTAGTCTCCATCTCTGAAACGCTTTGTCGATATTGACACGTTTCATTGCATTTATTGTCAAACTCTTTTGGATGAGTCCGGTAGTTGTTGCCAATGCTGGAATAGCAACATTTCCTGTAGGATATTCTGCCGTTGAGTTCCCCAATGGGACATGTTGCACACATCTCCATTTGTACAACATTTCCTCTCTTTGAAATGACCTGTGATTGGCTACGTCTCCCGTCGCGGGCCAGATGAAAACACAGCCAATGAGAGGTGCAGAAGTCTCGTTTTTTTCTCAAACCATTTGAATGTCAATATGCTGAAAAGTTATTATGGATATTGTTTTGCCCATCCCCCTGCCCCCCACACACAAAAAACTACCTATCTTAGCTTCAGGATTAATTTGCACCATGTATTGAAAAATACCTCGGAATCAACCTCATGAAATCAACAAACGGAGTAATGTTCCCTAAAAGCAGGATTTGACTTTAGAGGCTAAACACACAGGCAACTTCTAAACCAGTGCACTAGTCTATGACATTACTTAAGCCATTCAAGGACTTCACTTCATTTCAAGTGAAAGCATGTCAGATTTGATTGATTGAAATGATATAATGCGTGCCCGGGTACTACACAACTGTCATGGAAATAGGTTGACAGCTGGGGCAGATACTTTGTCAGACTTATACAAACGGATTTATCTGTGGTGCCTCGCCCGTGATTGTATTAAAATCTGTATCACAGCCGAAGTGTTTCAGTGGAGGAATTCACATTGTCTTAAACTGTGACAGTGGCGGCAAGTGAAACTTCTGAAGAAGCTGGAGAGACATACATTGCCCGCAGATGTGCGTGCGCAAGGACTTTCTTATCGGAGTTCATTGTGAGGGCAAAACTTAAAGTTCTAAGACGTCCTACGCAATGTGATCATGAGGCAGATGGTAACTGGTGTTCAAATTAATATTAATGTAATTCAAAAATGAAAGCTTACAGTGATTCTCCCAATTACGTATATGTATCAATAACTATAACAGGCCATGCCACTGAAGTGTTTGTGAACAGAAGGTTTTAAGGGCATTAATCGCCACCGATCACAATGGGCGGGGATTGCGAGGTTAACGAACAACTGTTTCCTCTAAATAAAGATTCTCAACAGTCACATCACTCAGCGGGCTGCGGCTGTTTAGTCCAAACAAACCTTTCTCTCAGCAATCTGTCTTGTTCTCTGTTCTGTTCACCTCACTGATTTCAATATAGATTTCTCAAGAATACAAATTGTTGAGCGGCTCTTACATAAGTGGCCCGGTAATCTTTATGCTTGGTTAAAGGTACACAACAAGCCCATATTTTCCACCATGCTTACTGACATTCACTGGAACGGAACACGCCAGACAATTCCATCCACTGCTGTGCCAATGGCCCCCGAAATCTTAGGAAAATATCCCCCCCAATGCATCAAATCCGGTAACGGTACACACACACACGCGGCATATTGAGTAGTCAGGACGATTCGTGACAACGGTGCTTGCCATAGAGGCAACAATTACTTTGGTTGTTCGGCAGTTAATCTCTGTCAAGCGAGTGCTCCGGTATCAGTCTTCAGGAGGGACTCCATGCTGTGCCCGTGAATTGGCCTGAAACTTGTAAATGACACCACTACCGAGGGCTGCCTGATTCAAAGCGCTTGATAGAAGAGGCCAGGTTAACCAAGAGCATCTTGACAAGGCAACATGAAAACAGACCTGGTATCGCCTGCTCTGCTCTGCGACTGTGAGACTCTATGGGACTCCTCGCAGGCGTGATAAAAGACCCACATACGTCTGTGCAACTGCCGGTGATCTTCAAGTCAGTTGGTTCATCCCTGCAATCCCAACATCCCCCTCTCCCCCTCCTGCATGTCTACTGTACATCCATCCATTCTCTGACCTCTGCTGTAAATCTCCATGCCCAATACTGACACCAGGTGGTGGAGGCAGGTCACTTGGTGATGGCAGAGAAATAAAACAAGAGATTCTATGGCTCCGGAGGATGCAGCAGTCAGGTTTAGTAAGCCCTGCGCTTGATTGGAGTAAGTCACATTCACTGACCACTGATCTCCCACTCCATTAGTTGCAGTACATAAAGACCATTAATCCAATGGAGCTCCACACAGGCCGTCCTGGCAGTACACAAGCCCAACACACTTACTCTCGCACACATGGGAGGACTTACCAGCTGCTTCACGTAAATGCCAAAAGCAGCACTGCTTATCAAACTAGTAACTGTAACCATGGGTCCAAATCAAGGTAATTAGTAAAATATTGTATTATGACTTATCTACATAGTATTGACCATTTTTGGCAATGATAACATTGTACTCACAAAAGCTAAGATTTTGGAACACAGAGACTCCTCTACAATGATGCAAAAACACTAACCATGTTTTTTTTAAATATGTATAACGGGTTTAGGTGATTATTTAAACTAGATGTGAAATGATCAGGTGATTCAATGGACAGATAATTGCCAAACATTCACTGGTCCCAAATGTTTTCTTTGTCATATATTTTGAGATCTTTGGCTTGTGTACAGATGGTTATATAACATAAGGAATTTGAGGATGCCTGGCTCAGTGGGATGGAGGGCCACTGTGAGGGTGAACACATGAGCTGAGCATGGAGCCTGCTGAAAACACTGAAAAGCATCGAACTAGAGGGCCCGTGTGCGATACTGGATGGAGTCGTGGATATGTAGTGCATGACAGAGACTCAGACAACCAAAAAGCCAGTAACTCATCTATCATGGCGACAAACAGCATCTTCAAGAATGGATGGGCTGCAGCAACCTTGGAGCTGGCGTGAAAGTCCGACAAACACATATGATGAATCTACACGATGTTAGCACGAGGCCAGTGTAACGGAACACACACCAGTGATCGCTACTTGGATATAGATATAGTCTGGGTGGCGCTGCTGTATCTTAAAATTGCATGTGTTCTTTCGGTCTTCGTAATTCGGTCAAATATAGCTTAGCTTGACCCAGGAAAAGTTAGGTTCCATTTTCTTTTTTTTCGTGACTGTAACTGTACTGTGTGCCGCTTTGTATGGATTTGCATTGTGTGTGTGTGTGTGTGTGTGTGTGTGTGTGTGTGTGTGTGTGTGTGTGAGTGAGTGTGTGTCTCTACCACCACATGTGCAACAGCAAAAAAAAGAAAGAAATATGAGACTGGCCATAGCCGATCAGCTGACAAGCGGCCAGTTTCGATTGGTGGTCGATCGCTCGGTGCATCTCTAGTAATTTGTTTGTATATTTTCTGCAAGTCTGATTTCATCCCATAAACGTTCTTTCAATCATATTTTCGAAAATACATTTCGGAAAAAAACGTCTTCACACACTATAAAAGGAGAAATTTCATTGCGCACTAAAACTTACAGCATGTTTCCATGGAGCCACAGGTAGTTTCAGCCCAGATCATCATTGTGATGGACATCACCATTATTAATAAAATGGATTTGGTTTAGGTCATTAAAATGTTGTTCGGCAACTTCTAATTCAAGCAATGAATTGTTGAAGCCTTATAATGCCACTTTGAAATGATCTGCCATGCAAAATGGTTCCTTGGGATTATACTTCTTTGTGGGAAGGGAAAAAAAACGCTTCATGTATTATCGTGACATATTGGTCAGCTTTATGATGAGTTGGTTGATTGGGGACTAAACTGACATGACAAAAGACTACACTTTTACTCTGGAGGTCAAACTATGCCCTGAATTTGAAATGATTTCACGACATCAGATGATGATCAAACATGCAAGACGACCAACACTGAGGTGAAATGCAACACATATTCCACTCACTGTGTGCAAACTAAATATAATTCCTGAGTGTCAGATACACACACACACAAACACACACATATTGCCTCGAAGCGCCCATAATCCAGGGCTGCTTTGAACTGGCAGCCGCATGTTTCTTCCTGAACAGATTCCACAAAGCAAAGTGTTGGGAGATGGAAGCTTGTGTACAAGCTAGAAGAAGCCTGAGTTAGCTCAAAGACGACTCTTCGGGTGCATAAAGGCATGGAGTTATCAATCTCAGTGCTACAGGGTTATGATGGGATTATCAGCTGTTGACTGCTTCCTCTCCCTCATCAATACAGCCATTGAACCTGCATGCTGGAGCACCATGTCTTCTTCAGGCACATTTGTCACTGGAAAACGGAAGCCGCGTTAACGTAAGACTACCGTAAAAAACCTAGAAGCATTTCATCCAACTGGCCCCATCATTGTTCAGTCCCCCACGTTATTCACGGATGATATAAGAAAGAAATGGATGCATTTGACACAAAGAGTGATGGCGTTCTAAAGTCGCTGTGCACAGCCAGCTGTCTCAACCAATCATTTGGCTTGAACAGCGGGCAATCCCTGTCTCATTGATGGACCAAATTCATTACTCATGACAATATTAATCTAGTTTATTGATTACACATCTTGGCAAGATTTTCAACAATGCAAGAAAAGTTTTTTCCCGTACAAAAAAATGTTTAATGCTGTCAGTCTTCCATTCTGCTGTTGATCTCTGTGTCATTCATCCACACTCCTCCAGAACATGTGATGGCGTGATTACATGAACAATGATTGGCAGCCGAAATAACATCATATTTCTGGAGAAGCTTTCAAAAGGGTGTACATTTGCATAAGCGACATGGATTAATGCGACAGCGGAGCAGCTGCTCTCACCGGGAGGGCCAGCGCGATAACAACTTTCAGTGATTTGGCGTAATCAGTCAAACTTTCTGTTTTCAGGTTAAATTTGTGAGAACATGAGAAGATGAAGATGGAGGAGACGGGAAGGTAAACTCCAACACTGATACCAAGCCTGCTAGTTAAAATCATCATCTGTACATCAATTACTCACCCCGTGAATTCTTGGGGAAAACTTCACTGAGATTACAAAAACTGAGCTAATTCTCACACTTCACAAATGCATGCATTTTCACTCGAGTTTGTAAACAGATGTTCAGATACATTGTTGCTGCCCCCATTTACCTGGCGACTTACCTGAAGGCCCGAACACACTGAAAGCAGTAACTGACGCTCCCATGTTGCACCACAGGCCTGACATTAGAGATACCAATACCACAGAAACCAGTAGGAAAAGGTATTACAGCAACATATTTGTATATATTACAGACACCCCTTAACAACTCATCTTTTAAATTATTGACATGAATGAAAGATAAAGTAGATAACGTGAAATTGGCATTGAACGATCCACTAGATGTAAGACGTACTACTCTGTTGGTGTCTTTGGGACTACAGAGGTGCCCACTGTTGAAGTGTGAAGCTTTCCATACCTCACAAACACTCTTTGTTTGCAGATACTGTCCCAGAGATACTGTCCCAGCGATACGGTCCTAGCGATACTGCCCCAGAGATACTGCCCCAGAGATACTGCCCCAGAGATACTGTTCCAGAGATACTGCCCCAGAGATACTGTCCAAGAGATACTGTCCAAGAGATACTGCCCCAGAGATACTGTCCCAGAGATACTGTTCCAGAGATACTGCCCCAGAGATACTGTCCCAGAGATACTGTTCCAGAGATACTGCCCCAGAGATACTGCCCCAGAGATACTGCCCCAGCGATACTGCCCCAGCGATACTGCCCCAGAGATACTGCCCCAGAGATACTGCCCCAGCGATACTGCCCCAGAGATACTGCCCCAGAGATACTGCCCCAGAGATACTGCCCCAGAGATACTGTCCCAGAGATACTGCCCCAGAGATACTGCCCCAGCGATACTGCCCCAGAGATACTGCCCCAGAGATACTGCCCCAGCGATACTGCCCCAGAGATACTGCCCCAGAGAGCAGGATTTCAGTGCGTTGTTGTGGAACTTCCTTCGTCAAGACTTTTCACGTTTGCTCCATGTTTGCATGGGAGAAAAACAATGGTTTCTTCAAGAGTTCAAGGTAACACAGGGTAAGTAACAGATACACAAGTTGAACTATAGTATTGTCTCTGCCTATTGAATGAGACAAGATCAGAATTTATAATTGTTTATTTGCCAAGTGCGTTGAACATACGATGTAAAAATGTAAACGGCACTTGTGATTATTTTCGCTCCTCGCGCCATATGCTGCTTGTTTTAAAGTTAGAGTTTTACATCACATTTATTTATGCTCATAAAAATCTGGCTAAAAAAAAACGTCACTACAATCGCTGGCCCAGTTGATTTTGTTTTGTCTCTTATCACAACGTCTCATGATTTTGATTTTGACAAATAACTCTGTTTTTCTCTTTATAGTATGGAGTGACAGTGTAAATCTTATGATATTGTCATCTCCTATTTTATTTTATTTCATATTTCATATTAAAGCAGTTTTATCACTAAACTGACCTCCTAACTGAGGTTTCCTGTATTGAACTGCTAAATGTTTATTGTGATTTATAGAAAAGGGGTCGATTGGAGACTCAAATCTTTGGTAACAGCCGACTGAAAAAGCAATAACAAACAATCCGGCTGGACATTTTTCCAGCTCCCCAGAGAATCGCACAGAACAGGAAGGTGAACTTGAATAGATTTTTCTCTACCAGAAACTTGACACGGCCAGAGGAAATGCTTTTGTTGCCAAAAAACAGTTCCAACTACTATCAATAGTAATGAGCCAATAATGCTCAATCTGATCTGTTTGGAAAAGTTTGGGAAAAATGAAAAGAACCAATTCACACAAAGTTACTCTTATCATGTTTCGTGTGTCCCACCTGACATCCGATGCGTTTCAGAAACTGCAAAGTTGAGAAAGAAAGCAGCCTTTACTTTCTTGGAGCTCTGAATCAAAGAGGCATTTTAGACATTTACCCTAAAGTAGGACATTTTTCTCACTTTCAGACATTTGTGAGAGCAGCATTAGAACAGGCTAAGAATGGGTGTCTGTGACAGGCGCGCATCCTGAAGTGCCTCCTGTCTTTGTGTGGGTTTGTGTGGGTTTGTGTGCGCTCGCATCACACTTTTTGAAAAGACCCTTTGACTGAAACCTCAACCCTCCAGCCTACAAGAGTATTAGACCTGTAAAATGTCTGACACATTTCTATTTGACAGTTTCTTCCTTTCTTTTGGCATTTCTAATTTGAACCAACTGAAGCAGGTGTCACTCTCCGCCAGTCCGGACTCTCAGCCTGGGTTTTCATTACAGGGTCTCGGATTGCACTGAGGTGTGAGATAAATTGGTTATGTCTAAAGTCAAATTATATCCAGGTCTTTGCAATTCAATTCACTTATCGAAAAGAGTAGTGGGGAAATAAATGGCCAGAAAGGAATGTTCCAAGTTGTGGCTTTCGCTAAAAGGCGGATTCACAAAGAGGAAAGCTCGCGCCAGATTGCCTGCCAGTTTCTGGTCTAGACATGAGCGAAGAGTTCTCTCAGAATAACTTACCCTGTTATTTTACCTCACAAATGATGTCATCAAGAATTGGGGACGTCGTTGCTGATTTTAAAAAAAAGTGATCAAAACAATGGGAAAGTTGGTTAGATGTCTACCATACAGATATCAAACAGATTAATAGTCATTCAAAAGCTCAGTGACAAGTCCTGCAATCAAAATGTTACTTAAGTAAAAGCACAAAAGTATTGTCATCAAAGCCTATAAGAAATATATAATACATATATTCATGGTTGGCTTATATAATTAGTTTATAATTATTAAAGCAGTAATGTGCTCAACACTTTAATGTTGCTGCTGGTAAAGGCAGAGCTAACTACTTTATACACTTAATAACAAGGATACATACTACTTATTAAAGCATCAACATTTTAATTTACATTTTGCATTAAATCTGTAGATAATAGGGAATTAAAAGTGCAAAGTAGCATAAAATAGAAACACTTAAGTAAAGTAGACTACGAGAACCTCAACGTTGTCCTCAAGTACAGTGCTTGAGTTAATGTGCTTAGTTACATCGCACCCCCCTCGAGGGGCCGAGGTCCAATCGCCATAGTCTCAAAAGAATCTTGTGGCAAACACTGACTCAATCATGTCATTTTTGACAGGAAAAGAATTGGCTTCAAAACAGAAAAGTCAAGTTCGTCTGTGACTGCTACTGAATGGCATGCAACCTGCAGGCGGAGTTGAGTGGCTTGGTGATTTACTGGCTGTGCTATTTAAGCACTTATGGCTAAACACATGGTTTGATTATATTACGCTGGATTTCTTGGAGCGCCATGAAAGGTATAGAGTTGTCTTTTCATCCGGTAACCCAGATTAGATTTTAACAAGCCTATTACTCTTTGTTCTATTTTAAGACATGAGAAGTGGCGCTGCGTTCTAGTGATTCAACCGGTCATTCTGAATACCATTATAGAAACATAAAGGAATATTCGGAGAGCCCCAATTTCGTGATGACTCCAGTAAAAAAAAGAAAAAAACAGTAATTGAACTGAAAATTAATTTGACTTTAATATGAACTGATGATAGTTGTGTTGATTGAAGAATCTTTTTATACTTTTGCCAGAGGAGTAGTATCCACAAAATGTGTGCTCGGCGAATGAAATAAATGAAAGGAAAGAAAGAATGTTCTCCGGTGTCGTGGAGAAGCAATCTGTTCTAGACCTGAGCCGCGATCCTGTGTCTTGCTCGCCACCTGCTGATGAAAGCAAAGCGGGGTTAGCCCTTAAGTTAGAGAAAACTTCAACTTAGGTCTACTTAAGCTGGTCTGACCTTTTAGGGGATGCGCTATTTTCGCTATTATAAACCAAAAAAAAAGCTATTTTTGTTTTTCATTCCATTAAGAGCCATTGTAACTGAACAACAATAATAATACCGTAAACTGTGAGATGGTTATTGAAGCGTGAACGTCTCCTATTACTGCAACCCTAATGTTACTTTTCCTTCTCACTGCTGCAGGACCACCCGGAGAGCATCATGCTGCACTGTACTATACAGCTGATGTTTTACTTTAGCAAGTGCTTCACTTATGTGTGCCTTTCAGTCGCGGAGGCGACTGTCTCTTGGGCGCAAGTGGAGGAAAGCTGACACTGAACTTACTCATATCCCACCATGACTCATGACCCACTCAGGCTCTCTGCCTTCAATGAGTTGTGGGGCCGAGCAATCCCTAAAAGGGTTTAGTAAATGATGAAGTCATGCCTTTGGGGTGGAGGAGGACAGGACGGAGCTTCTGCGGCGGAATGCTCTCTGCATATAACCATAAGCTCCACCTCTAGACTGTCATCTATTGTCAGGGCCGGGGCAGCCTATTGACAGGGCCATTGATTTCTTGATTAATGTACCTCTCCACCATTGGCATTTACCGCTGCCGACATCATTTTAATGTGCGCATGATCAATAGCTCCATCAACACAGAGAATATCCCGCCGTCAAGCAGCGGGGGATAGGTGCCTGAGTGCACCAGAGAGTGGGTTTGTTTAATTCCGTATGTGTGAGGAAGGGAATGCATTTCACCGGAATAAGGTCAAGAGTGATCGCTACAACTCGTTTCATGTCAGACTGCCTGTAGAAAGAGAAATATAGGAATGGGTCTTGATTTTCCCATTTTTTAATATTCATTCAATTAGAAAAGAAATTAAAGACTTATGCGACTATCTTGTAAAAAATATAGACTTTGTCTTTTTTTTAAGCATAAAACGGCACGTTCAGTTTGTCTTTTAACCGTCCGTCGGTGCTTCTGCTACCTTTAGGGGGCACATTTCAAACTAAAGACCAGTTGATTGGGGACTTCTTGTCAAATTGGGGACAAAGGTGTGTAAAGGTAGATTTAATCGACTGCATTCCTTCTCCCTTAGCCTTCCTTGCCCACACTGGATATAATGCTACTTTTTAAGGTGTGTTGTGTGTCAACTATGAGTTTGGTTGTTTTGAGAAATGAATACTCAATTAGTATGTGTGTGTGTGAATTGGGGTTTAAGGCGTAACATCTGTCTTTTCCCACATACACATGTTCCATTATGTCCATTTACGAGCCATGGCAGCGGATCTTGTTTTTTTCTTATTTATTTTCAAGCAATTTACGTTTAAGTGTAGGATCTCGCCCTGGCCCCCCCCCCCCCCCCCCCCCCCAATGTACACTTGGTTGTGCCCACACTCAACTCGGTTGTGTGTGTGTGTGTGTGTGTGTGTGTGTGTGTGTGCGTGTGTGTCTTGTAGAGAGCTCATCTTCAGTGTTTGACAAATATTAGCTAAATAATGCAGGTCAAAACACATTAAGAACTGCATTGATTACACAGACAGGAGACATCCTTATTAGACGGTCTACTTTGGAAAACACGAGTGGCAGCAACTGGACGGTTGCGCAGTGAGCATTAAAAGGTCCACTGAAAGCGCTGCAGTTTCCACAAACGCCACGCAGACGTTTACGGGGCTTCATGAATGAACGAAAGAACTAGATGGCTTCATTAGCATTGCGCTTTTTATAGCACAGCCTTCTCTCAGACACACACTGTAAAAATGTAAATAGTAAATTTCATCTGGCGATATCGCTAGCTATTTACAGACTGAGTGGGTTGAAATGCACAAGAAGCCTCGGTCAAATTCTCCTGAACATTCACTGAATGTTTACAGACAGTTAGAAAAACTAGACATATACGTATTGCAGTGAAGGCAACGTTTGAGGTAACTGGACTACTGTACATTGTACACTGTCCTTTTTACACTTAGCTGAACAGCATGATTACACTAAAGCAAATCAATCAAATTAAAAATATCATCAGGGTCAGACGTTGTTCTTCTGGTAAAATAATGCTACTACTGGAGGTGTGTTTAAAGTCAGTAAGGGGGAAGGCAACTGACCACAAGAAAATGAAGAGGAGGAACAGCTCCTATCTCAGAGATATCACAGACTATTTCTTTAAATGTGAACAGCCAATGGGAAGTGCCAGGATCCAAAATTAACACTCACCAGTCGCCAAAGGCCAGTAAATGAAGCCTTTGGCGAGTAAATTATGGGGACCATCTGGCACTTTGGGCGGTAAAAGAATGTTCCCAGTGCACTCGCTGGAGAAAGCTGCTGGTTTGCTGTCGCCTCAATCTGCTAAATCTACTGTGCCATCCTGCGTTTTCCGTGTGCAGCCATTGACATCTTTGAAGTGGCAGTTGACTTTAGCACACTTTAGTGTTGTATTCATATTTCTGGATACAGTTAATGTCGCTATATACTGCACACTACTATAATATCGATTGAGAATAGCATATGAGACCAAGATTACAATATAAATAGTGGCAATAGCTAATTGCAATAGTAAAAAGCTAACTTTTGGGCTAGTTCGATATCCATCCATCCATTAGCTTACGCTTATCTGGGGCTGGGCCGTGGTGGCAGCAGGCTTAGGAGGGTGTTCCAGTCAGATGTATATATTATTGTTATTTTTTATTTATTTTTTTACCTTCCATTGAGAGAGGGTGAGCTAAGCTCATTATAATAGCCTCCATAAGGCTCCAACACTTCATACTGAACTCCAGTTGCAGTTGTCAAGAAACCATAGTGTGGGTGATCCCCGCTCACATTGACACAATGCAGTGAGGTAAGTTGTAGTGTTTCTTAACTTGTTGTAGCTGGTTTTAGAACTTCTTACAAGAATATTGATATTCCATTTTCATTGTGTGTATTGCTCTTTAGCCTCGGTATACTCTGCCATTTCAAATCTCCATCATAAATATTTCAGATGATACTGTGAACAAATATAAGACGCAAGATTACCGTACTGACATTCACTGCTTGGTAAAATCCTTTCATGAGATTTCCTCTGACGGGTTCGAAGAGCGTGTTAAAATGATGTGGCATAAATGCTAGCATCAACATAATCCGAAATAAAAGACCTTGCCACCAACCATTTTATATCAGTTTTTCCAGAGGAATATCTGCATTTGGTGGCAGCAGCAATGTCTTCAACTGCTCAACATCGACTTGAATGTCACTGATTACCAAAGTGTGGCATCACAAATGTCGTAATAATCTTTTATTAAGAAACTGATTCATAAAAAAGTTTGAAATGCCTGAGAAAGGCATAGCAATATTACAAGTCTAATAAGATGTAAAGTTAAGGGATTTTCAAATTCATTATAAATCATGCTGGACCAACTTAAATGTCAACCTGTCCAACTGTTGAAACACTTCATTACGAATAGAACAGCTTTATATTGTTCTACATTGGTATCTACCACAATCTACTGAACAAATATCAACAAATGTTGATAAGAAGATCAAGACGTTATACTTTAAAGGATCCTTCCATTCTTTCAACGACATATGTTCACGATCAATGAGGGCTGGAGCCGGCCACAGCTTGAAATGGGCGGGATCAAGCTTGGACAAGTTGCCAGTATATCACAGCGACTAACTTGCCATTTCACCTGTCACATCTTTAGACCTGGTGTCATATACAACATGCAACGCCATGATGTCACCCTACTTAACTGACAAACCCATTTACCTGAACACATCATGTGCTGTAAATCCAATAACAAATGCTCTCTACATTAATTTTAGCGTGAAGAAATAGATCCATATCTCGACTTTCCTGGTCAGACAACCTGTTTGTTTGTATTTAAATCAAAGACTGGACATTTGAAATCCTATCTTCAACAGAGATCCATAATTTCTGCACAGAGATGCTCATCATAGCGCCATACCTCACGGACAACATACTAGCCGGCAATAGCACCAGCTCAAGCTTGGAGCCAGGCCGCTGGCTTGACAAATGAGAGGGTAAAGAGTTTGAATGTGCAGATGAATGATCCTGGTGATTGCCCGGGACTGTAGTAAAACACTATGTCAACTCTAATGCTGTTACTATTTCATTGGTCTGCCAAGTGAAATGCTCATTGGCTTGTCTGAGTGCTCAGATTCCATTTCAAAAGAAACAGCTGGATGCTGGTTTAATTTGTTCGAGTCAACAAAAGTTCTGTGCGAGCAGAGCCACCACACACAGTGCTTTTTCACAAATATTGTTGGAAGGTGGAAAGCAATGTCCTAATGCAGGTTGAAATATCATTTCCATGGAAACCACTAAAACAATATACTAACGGGCTGAATTGTAAGGCACGGGGTAAATCTGTATGTGTGCGTGTGATGCGTGAATTCTATGTAACTTGTAATGTTCTTTTACTGGTACAAATAAAGCACCTGTAATATGTGTGTTGGTGTGTGCGTTTGTTTCCTTATGTGTGCTGTAGTTTTGTTTCGTAGTTATTACCCTGTCATACATTTAAGCACCATCATCCATCAGGATAAAATTCCAAGACAGTTCCCGGGCTGATTCAAATCGTCCCATGATGTATATGTGATTAAAGTGACAAACCGAAGCTGACGGGCAGCACAGCAAATTCGTATTTAATTCCCTAATTTCCCTGTGTTATTTGTTTTGTGGCATTTCCCTGGCTTGTGTTGATGCTGAAATCCCCCGCAGCACATGTTGCGATGCCCAACGCCACACAGAGATCAGTTCAGTTCTGTCAAACTGTTAGCTTTCTGTCAGGCTTTGATTTGAGGCAATATGGCTTTTTCAGCCTCCCGTGAGGTTTGATTTCATCCCAAGTTTACCATCGACTACAAATATCGGTTGTTAAAGGCATCGACTTTAAATCCTACTCTTTTTCTGCACTTAAACCCAAGTGGGCTTGTGGTTCCGGCGTTGCATATAGATTTCTAAATGAGCAGCGGAAAAAAGGGACTTCATGGAGGGAGCGTATGCTGGGAAGCCAGCTTGGTTCCCATTCGCTTTTGAAGCCAAAAAGCGAGGCTCCCTTGAATCAGTCGGGGTTGTTGAGTTGAGCGCTCGTAGAGGCCTGAGCCCGAGGCCATTCCTCTGAATGGCTCTCATGTCTGGCTTCCAGAGAGAGGAGGGCTGACGGAAAGCTTCCAGGTGACAACTGTAGGGGTGACGGACGAAGAAACCAAGAGCCTCACCCACAGAGACTTCTAGCGCCACACGACCCATTACTATTTATTTATTTTCTCCATCCTGTGGAAGTGGCTGTCTTCCACATTCAGCATGTGAAATATTGCTGCACTATATTCATACGTATTATGAATAGAAAGGGTGTCTTAAAGCAGACGTAGAAAATTAGCACCAGCCAAATGCTGCTCAAATATGGCTGGTGGCTTTTGGAATCGGCCAGCCAGCTTTTGAAAACAAGTTAAATTCCAACCATCGAGAAGTAGACTTGAATATGTAACTAAACACATGTTTGTGTTCCTGTTAGCTCCATTATAAGCAAGCCTGAGCTAGTGAGAGACTCCATGCTGTCAGCAAACAAGCCAGTCACCGCTATTACTCTAAAGCATATATGGGAATGAATTACAATTTAGTAAGTGTCTGATTTAGTCAATTGTTTTTCAGTTTGTTCCCCCACGACTTATTTTGGACTGGCAGTGGTGACGCACGGTGAACTTGACGTCTTCTTCACTCCCGCCCACAGGTGTTGTTTATGTGTGTGGCTGTGATGTCACTGAGTGTGCCGCTGCATGCTTACGTAAAAAAATATCATATGGTGGCGGCAGAAAAGTCCATTTATCACAGTTCTGAGGATTTTGTGTGATGCTGTAACTGTATATTTGAGGATGATGAGGATGGTTTATGGGACATCAGTCTGCTGAAAAGGCCCCAGTCACACTGTGTGTAGGGCGATTGTCGGTCAAGTGGTTAGCAGGTCCGTCTTTCAATCAGGGGGTTGGCGGTTCAATCCCCGCCCTAGTCGATGTGTCCTTGAGCAAGACACTTAACACTGAATTGTTCCCTGTAGCTGTGTCTACAGTGTATGATTGTAAGTCGCTTTGGATAGAAAGTGTCAGCTAAATGTAATGTAATGTTTAGGACATTTGCATCTGATGGAGCCTTAGGGTCAAACTAAGTCTATCTAGCTCCATGTAATCGCACCAGCGCCCCTAATAGGTGGATTACAATCCCCTGTTTTTCTTTAGATTTTAAATCAAGCGTCTTGACTAAACTGAACTTTTCTTGTCCTTCTTCGTGTCTTCTCTATGCTCTGCAGAATAGTGGCAGATGAGAACCACTGGAGGGTTTGAAACCCGGATGAAGATGTTTGATAGTTCGACAAAAAACAGGTGCAGATGCAATGAGATGTGAGCCCGTCCATGCAGCTCCAGACACATTCAACCAGCTACTGAACTCTCCTCAATAGAAGACAGTAGGTCTTGCTTGCTTTCCCACCATTGCAACATCCCCAATCGCAGCACAACCACGAGCACAAGCTGCACCCACACAACTTCCCGTCATCCCCGTAGTCTGACAGCGATGTCTCACAGTCTGACCTATTTCCCGAAGGCTTCGGCAGACCTTTTCATTTTGCAGTTGTACGCTTCCATATTTTACATTCGTGCTCCCCATATTTCTATTACCACTTCCTCTGTTCATCATGTGATATTTTGAGCACCGTCATGCTCTTCTCTCTGGCCATGCAAAGGTGTGTTTTTCATTAACAAAACGGGGCGCAATCGCTCACAGATTAATCGGAGGAGATGGAGGGCATCCCAAGGTTACCTGCCAGCAAACATAACAAGCAAATCCTCTTCAAGCGGCCCTCACTTCACCCACGTGTGCACCGTATCCCCGTGAACACTTGTTGTATCTGCATGTGCTATCTACCTGTTGCGGTCGTTGTTTTTGACGTGGCGTGCAGCATTTTCTATTCATACTTCTTGTGTTCGGCTTTCTCGTGTGAACTGGAAGCTGTGAGTTTCTCCGAGGCGTGGATAGTGAGTGTGAGTGTGAATGCGAATGTTCGTGTTGGACCTGTGATTAGCTGCTGACCTGAACGGGGTGGTTCCCTTCCTTCCACGCAGTGCATGCCAGGGGTAGGCTGACCCTGGGAAGAATAAGTGGGTGTTAAAAAATGGATGGGTGTACTGAAAACGCATTGGGGGTCGACGAGCATCCAGACAGCCGTCTGTCTGGGCTCACGTCTGGTTGTCCACCACACTCTCTGAGCCGTGGGAGTGAACACAAAGGACACACAAACTCCACATAGAACCGATGATTACACTTTGAGGTAACCTTCTGATGTGCCGTGTTTGCAGCCTGCAGAGAGAATCACGCAGCTTCTCAAACTGAACAGCTGCATGGACACATGGATTGGCTGCTGTTTGGCTTCAACTGGTGTATGTAATAACTTCATTGGCCATGAATTATGTAACCTCAGAATGTAGGTTTCTTTTCATTGCCTGCAATTGACCAGTGCCAGAATGTGCAGAAGAACTCTATTTTAAATACAACTCAACCCTTTTGATGAATGATTCAAATGTGTTGGAGTGGATCCTTTGGTTATTTATTCTCTGTTGTCAGTTCAACAGGCAGAACAAAACAAAAATAAACTACAAGGAGCAAAATTACATAACTGTATTAGAATTTGTATGTAACGTTATTGATTTGTGTACACAACATGCGCAGCCACACACCCAGCTCGTCCTTTTGATGGACACACAAGTCGTACTCTGGCTGCATTCCAACATACTGTGAATTCTGCTGCTGTCAGTGAGTGTCTGTCGAGGCAGATCTTTACGCCGTGAGCACACAAAGAATGAGGTTGGGAAGGATCCATAGTTTCCATTAAGAGTAATTTCTTGTCTGATCATTTGCTGAGTAAACATCCAATCCTTCCAAGTAGCCCATTATGAACAAAGACAATGCCAAACTGTGTGAAGTCAATTCATCAAAAAAGGTGAATGGAAAGCAAATATTTTTACTGGCAACAAAGATGCTAGTATGGCTTTCATTATTGAAATGCGGAGCAATATTCCTAGTGATACCATTACGGTTTGTTTTAGTGGACTACTGTAAGACAGAGGGGCATACAAGACATACATTCATAGAGTTATACTCTCAAACTTGCAAAAGATAAATAAAAGTGCATTGTGGTGTTTGGAAATAAGAGCTTATTAATGAAATATTATCATCAGCTGCCACTGAATGAGCAAACTGGAGCCATTATGTATTTAGGCACAGCTGTCTGAGGCATTTGTTGTCTTTTTTTGTAAAACACACCCCACTGGTGGCTTGCTATAAAAGATAATCAAGCTGCATAAGACCACCCATAAGACCACCCATAGTATGAGAAAAATATGACAGTGGGTTTTATGTTGTTGTTTTTTAACATTTAAGCTTGGAAACATGTTCGAGTAGAAACCCAAAATACGTGTTATAAACCTGGAATTGAGCAAATCGTGTCTCCTTTAAATAAATAAATAAATAAATCCCCTGGTGGTAGGTTTGAGCGTGTGATGTTTCACCCATAACAGCAGTACTTCTTGTTTCCTTTGATGTTGTTCTTGCCCTTTCCAGCACCTCTCAGATGGCACACTGTGCACAAGATTTTTGATGCAACGGCCATTCTTCCGAAAGAAACCATTTGATGTTTTGATTATGATGCTGGTAAATGGTCTCAGGAGCTGCTTTGAGAATCTCCTGTAGCCGCTGAGTTCTGATTGGTAGAGAGCTGAGAGGAAAACAAGCGTTGTGTGTAGACCTAGTGTGCCTTCTGCCACATGAACACTTTACTCGCCTGCTTGCTGCAAACGGTGTACATGATAGCTCACTTTACTGTGAGTTAACCACTGCTCAAGAAACCAATACATGTATTCTATTTTTACAGTTTTAGTATTACATCTTAGAAAACCTCCAATAACCGACCGCACAAGTTCTCCCTCCATCCATTTTCAATACCGCTTATCCTCATTAGGGTCGCGGGGGCGTTGGACCCTATCCCAGCTGACATAGGGCAAAGGCAGGGGACACCCTGGACAGGCCGCCAGTCCATCGAGGGCACATGTAGGGACATACAACCATTCACTCTCACATTCACACCTATGGGCAATTTAGAGATCAATTAACCTGCAGCATGTCTTTGGACTGTGGGAGGAAGCCGGAGAGCCCGGAGAGAACCCACGCTGCCACGGGGAGAACATGCAAACTCCACACAGAAGGACCGCTCCGACCGGGAATCGAACCCGCGGCCCTCTTGCTGTGAGGCGACAGTGCTAGCCACTACACCACCGTGGAGCCCACAAGTTCTCCCTTTCCACCTTAATTTTTTTTTAAACATGGTCCCGAGCATGATAGCATATCAGTTCCTCATCTATCAAAGCAAGCACCAACTTCTAATGTGTTGATGAATCAGCCAATCATGTAAGTAATGATCAGCTTTAAGAAAAAAAAGTACACAAAATGATTGTCCAAAAGAATGCTGAATAGAGGGGATGCACATCGCTATGAATATCTATGTGTACACAATGTAAGCACGATTTCACACAAGATCATACTGAGATCATTAAACCAGACTAATCGATTGGTGGTAGCTTCACTAATGTTGACTTTCACGTTTATAGTTTATTTGCCTTTGCAAAATGATTGAGGGTTGATTGCTCTCCCTGATGGGAGTTGTCTCCGGCTGCTCTTTGTGGATGCAGTCAGCGCCAGACTTTTGTATTCTGTTGGATTTAGATTTTTAAGATCAGAGCGGACCCTCGATGGACTGGCGGCCTGTCCAGGGTGTCCCCTGCCTTCGCCCTATGTCAGCTGGGATAGGCTCCAGCGCCCCCGCGACCCTAATGAGGATAAGCGGTATTGAAAATGGATGGATGGAAGATCAGAGCGGAGACTTTTTTTAATAAATCTCACAGCTTACAATCACTTTGTTCACATTCTCTGGCTCTCCTTTCTCATCTGGTTTGAAACCAAAGAATCGCCACATAGGCATTCATTTTAGAGTTAGAGAGCTACTGCGGGATGTGCCGAATAGTTTGAAGCTTCATTTATAATATTCGAACTATCAACTTACAGAAACGTTGCATTCAAAAGTTCACCGTCCTCCACCTTCCCCCCCGCCTCTCTCAAAATCTCACAGCGGGCAAGGTGTTCTCTTCTCTGTGATGATCTCAGTCCAAAATGTCAATATGTATTGGAGAAAAAAAAGAAGCTAATTTTGTCGAACAAAATATTTTTGCTTTAATCCATATTTGTCTTTTAAAATCCCCAAATCTAAACACTGATTGTTTTAATGCCAATGCCAAAGGATTTTGCGTGTGCATGAGTACATGCACACAGTTTCATTGAACACACAACGTTAATTGTCACTTTGTGCAATGACATCCTGACAACAGTGAGTGAGTTATTCACATTAACGTGACAAAAGTCAATTTGAGCCAAACTGTAGAATTCTAAAAACAGATTTCCCTTCGTACAACGTGGCTGAATTATAAAGCTGTGGTCGGTTCCTACCATTAATGTCATAGCTGATTGGTTGCCAGCTATTTGGTCTAATGGCTGCGTGGCATGCTTTATACCCGTTAATTATAGTGAGATTATTGCCTGCTTCGGCTGTTCTGTAGAAAGCCAGGGGAGCGGACGAGCTCAGTCAGCTCTTTTTGCCTCAAGTCTCTGACTCGCAGCCTCATTGATTGTTAAGTGTAACATATGGAATGCCTCTCTCCAGCCATGCATTCCTCTCCATAGAATAGTCAAGCTACTCTCAGAAGCTCAAGACTGTGGCAGCCCGTCATCATGACTTGAGCAGCCTGTTCCTTGTCTCTGATGAAACATAGGCAGCATGAGTGCTTATGACAGTTTGACACATCCTGAAACAAGACTTTGGTCGGTTAAACAGTCGGTATTAGAGCTCCTTCTTAATTATAAGAAAAGCAGGTTCAGGTACAGATCCTTCTGGTTACAATCACTGCACAACCACCCGTGGATATTAGTAAATACATTTATCGTGTGTTTAATCATTCTGAAAGTTCTTGTGAGACGATAAAAGCCAGACGAGTTGGCCATATTTCCATTTCATAGACATTATCTTGCAATTGAACCTTGGCGGAGACAAAGGGGGGAAGCAAGATGTGACAGTCCCAGTGCCCGGCGCACCTGCAAAATGCCGGCAGAGGCCTTGTACATATTCAAGGTCGATTCTCCTCCTTGGGGACCATTAGTAACAACCTTTCAGAAGCACTGATTGGAAGGAGAGGCGCTCTGCATATCAACAGGAAGTAGCATCCCCAGAGGTTGGCATAAAAGGTGTTAAGAGGAGCTGACGAAGGGAGGGTGGTGCAAAATGACTGAGAGGAGAGGGAAGACACAAAAAGGGAAGAAATACATTTAAAAAACAGATGAGGTGCAGCCACATCAGTGGTGATGTAGATACATTTAAGGTAAAATAAGGTTAACAGGGCATCAGGGAGCGTTTGTGACGCTTGAGATGTTAACAACCCTTCACACAAGCGTGTAAGGGTTGTGTTAACACCCTCTAAAATATATTTTTTAAGCTACATGTATTAATAGTTACGTACTTTGGCAAAGGTTTCCATTAATGTGTGTGTTAAATGTATCCTAGCACAGTACTGAAAGGGTTAGGAGGTCCGTGATATCTGCAGCAATTTTCCAATTAGACATTTTCTTCTCCGATACATCCGTATGCATCATTTTAATGAAGAGGCTCTGATATTTCTTTGTATTTGCTCCACCAACAGTAGCCGTTTGATCACTGTGCTTCCTTCCTCTCTCCACTGATTTTAATGCGGTGCCTCAAACACAACTCCGTGCCATGTTTTTTATAGTTCAGATAACACCCCTCCTAGATGACATAAGTTATGTTCGTCTGAAGCTTTCTATGGCACTGAAACGGGGAAGAGCAAAGAGCCGCGACACCGCCTTTAGCTCAGCAGTCAAAAAATAAGAAAAGATATAGAGACGTAACCTAATGAAGACATCCGCAGCCAGAGACCGACACTGCTGCGCTGTGTCACAGCAAACGGGTGAGATATCACCTCAGCGGGAGAAAAGTGAATCAAACAACACACACAGCAAACCTGAAGAAGAAAGAGTTCGGAGGGTATTGGTTCATCTATCAACACCATCTCTCTCTTCCAGGCAGAGAAGGCAGGAAAACCATCAGTCACATTTCTAAACAATAGTCTCTCCATCTTTGTCATCCGGCACAACGACTTTACTTCAAATGAGAGGAATCTGTGGAGAGAGTGCTGCATTTCTTTGGGGTCAGTCTTAGAAAATGTCCATCTTGGAGATTTTGCTTCAAGAAACCGGTCCCTCGGTCCCCCCGCTGGGTGAACCGAGGGAACCGTTAACACAAAGAGAACGCCAACGTATCGGTGGCTCGCTAGAATGCATTGATTCGGAGAGTGCAAAGATTTCTATGTGAGAAGAGCCTTCTATGAAAGTGCCATGAGTCATCCAGGTCATCTTATTGCTTTCTGTCTGTGCAAACACTCCTGTCCGTCTGTGGCCAGGGGGGGAGGGGAAGGGGGGAGGGGGGCACACTGGGGGTTCACACGCGCGGCGTATTGAGAGAATACCCAGCGATTCCCACGCACAGCCGCCAACTTCATTTCAATTGACACGGAACAAGATGTTCTGAGGAGTTGGTGCTTCTTTTGCATTCACCCTCTCGATGTAAACAGGGCTGCAACACAGTAATGCAGGCAGTAAAACCCATGGAAGACTACAGCATCTCCCTTCTGAAATGTCAGGATGCATCAAATTATCCATAAGACTGAATCAGGGGGGAATCTTGTGTCTTCAGGCCCTGATCCGACTGTAAAGCAGACACACCTGAGCACTACCCAGAGTGTCATTCAAGTGACAAAAACAACTAGTTCCAATCTTTGGTTATTAATCCCAATATTTATGGTGCATATGATTGTAAAATGTGACCAGGCTCCTCTGTTCTTTTGGCTGCGGACACTCTCAGAATACATCTACAATAAGATGAATAAAGTACATACTGACAAAATTATATGAACTCAACATCTAAATAGCACAAAAAATTACAATAGTTACCTTATAAAACAATGTGTGGCTTACAGTTGTATTATTAAAATACTTATATATATATATATATATAAGTACATATATATATATATATATATATAAGTATTGTAATAATATTCTGCTACTTGTGACAAATGTCATTGAGGTGTGACTGAACACAGCTGACACCCAACATCTCATATCAAATACATGGTGAATCTGACTGCTACTGTATAAACTGTGTATATTATTAGCAATCAGCATACAGCATAGTTAGTACAGTGTGATTAGATGTATTTCAACTGGTTGAGAGACGTTTTAATATATTTTATAGATACATCAGAGGTTTTTGCAGATGAAACCTTGAGGCAGCTAAGGTCGCAAATCCTCCACAGGCACCAAGTTAAAAAGACATCCACTGCTCGGCCTCAGCCCCACTGGACGATGCGAGGGGGGCGGCTGACAGCCAATGAATTAATTGACATGCCTCCGAGAGGTTGTTCTCTAATAACATATTGATCTGCCAGGCCTGATATGCAAAGCATCTGCCAGAGAGTGTCGCTGGCGAGGTGAGACAAATGCCCTCAGAATACCTTCGACCACGCTGTGTTGATTAAAGGAGGTATTAGAGCCCATGATCACATAGAACCAGCGTGTCAGGTGCTCCACATCGAACCGTGTCAGAGCCTGTCCTCATTAGGGGATAACATATTCCACAAGCACTAAAAGCTGTGACGGACTCGCATTAAACTTTCATAAATTACAAGAATCCATTGACGGGTTCAAGATTCCACTTCTCTTTTGTTTCCTGTTGTTTTGACACTGTGCTCCTGGGTCTTAACGGGAGGAAATGTTATCTTTGCCTCAAAAGGTGTCGAGAAATCTTTCAAGTTCTTCAAATCCCAAAGCTGCATTAGTTGAGGAGTGAAAATGATGACATTTAATCAACTGAAATCAAAGGGTGGGACACTTTGTCGTTCTGCACGTGTAAAAACAACTATTGAGAGTGTGTGGAAGTTATTATGTGTGAAGGACACATGTTTTAACCACGTTGTGTGTTGGACTGAAGCTTGGATTGTTCTTTGCTTGACAGAAGGTACAGAAAAATAGTCAGTAAAGCTTGTGATATTGAACTCAGTAGTGATGGTAGCAAATATTAACATAATATTTTCCTTTTAAACAGGGCTAATCTGACATCCCATTGTTGTTATAGATTAAAACCGTATGCTCTTACAATTCTAGTACGTTTGCAGAACTGAAATACATGTATTAATCTGAATCTAAAGTACATTTGTTGGGTTTTCTTAGATATTTCTTAGAGAAAACGGGGCAAAGGCAGAAAAACTGAAATGTACTTTTAAGTGGTCCATGAAAACCGGTATTGACAGGGACATTCCTTACAAGAGCAAGGTCCACCGAAAAGGTCAAACATGACACTCTACTTTAAATGAGACCAAGGTCGCTGTGGGTGAGGGCTCACTTAGGCGGAGAGGTTGTTTTGGTAAACCCGGCTGCCATGGAGTGCTCAACTTTACCCTCTCGAACTGCAGCCATGTGCTAATAAGAGAGCACTAAACGAGACAATTTATTATAGATTTAATATATTTATACATGCATGAAAATGGTGTGAAACGGATTGATTTGGTTTGCGTGTTTTTGATCGGTCACAAGAGTCTATGATGCGATGTCATCTAGAGAGCTGCTTGAGTACAATAAAGGGGGCTTTACATGCTGCAGCCACTCCAAGTAAAGGGGTCTTCACAGACTGGGGCAGACATGTGGGGAAGGTACTGGGAAGTATGTGAAGGCATTAATGGGTGCGTCCACATGTTCCACAACATTAGCCTACATTTAGGGGCCAAAAATCCACATGACTACCCTGCTTTCTGAAGCAGCTGTTTTCTATGCTTGGAGAGGCTGAAAGCGTGGCGTCTCCAGCTGTCTGAGTATAATTTGTATTTGGGGAGATGACAGTGACTATAATTAGTATGCCACCTTTTTTCCTACACTAACTTACTCGGTTAATAAAACAACGCTATTAGAGATATGAATACATCGGACTTTACTCGGCTTGTGATATATCAAGCGTGACACTAAGAAGAAAGAATACAGTAATATGACTTATTTAATGTGTATTTCACAAACGGTACTTAGGAGCCATACCTCATATGCAAATCCATACTGAAATTCACCACTAACAAAATGACAAAATAACACATTTACACAATCATTTATTAAACTTGAACAGTACATAAATAAACTGAAAGAAACACTGTGCATTACCTGGAGAATAGGTAACTTTCTCACAGAACATCCCCATTTGCATGCTAAATAATGATCACAACAAGTAACTTGGAAAGAGTTTAACTTTTTTTGGCAAGCACAACATGATTAAAACATTAAATCTAACCATTTTGTCCATCTTCTTGTAAAGTTGCATAGAAGGGGTTTGTCCATCAAGCTTTTGCTAACCGCACTAAAATTACCCACAATTCAAATGGTCATGCTTCAAGTTCTTGCTTTCTTTGGCTATGATGACACGAAAGAGGAAGCAGCCAAATCTGCTGATCCTGGCTGGGATACAAAGCCCACTAATTAAAAGTCTGTCCGGTTTGTAGTCCTCCTTTTACAGAGATCTCGTATTGGATAGGAGAGCTCACAGCCCTCTGTTTAGCATTTTGATGTCTTCATCATTGTGATTGCTGGTTAAGTCACCCTGCATTATTGATGAGCCCATACGGTAGAAACAAACCAAACAATCTGCATGCTAAACAAATGCCCTCCAGTGCACAACCCTCACACACGCCTTCACAGTCAACTCCTTTTTACTTGTACTGTCTCGTGGTTATGCACACGAGCAGTTGCCTTTGGGTGTTTCACAGTTTCTGACCGGGAAACCGCCTGAAGGAGTGTACGGGGAGGCAATTACACACTGTGTCTGTGATTGTGTGTTGCTGCTCACTTTTGTGTGGCCCACCCAAAATGGCACATGTTGTACATGATGTATGTATCTGTGAAGTGACTCTATCTGAACGGAGTCTTAAAGCACAGCTTTGGTCGTCGCCCATGAAATAACTGACTCGCTCTCGAATGCAGCTGCAGGGAAAACAATGACTACTCGACCGAGAAGCACCAAAAGCAACTTTTTTTTTTTTTTTTTTTTGTTGCAGGATAATTCACTTACTTCTCTCTCATTACACGCACACCGACGCCGTGGACGTTAAAAGCGGATGGCGCAGCCAGAAAGTGGAAGCAGGTGCAATACTGTCTTGCGAATGGGAGTAGACGAGCATGGTGAATGGCGGCAGCCTTGCAATCAGTCAACACCTTGCAGAATACAAAAGAAATCTCTCGAGCAGGCCGACATCTAAGGACTACACCAGACTGGATAGAAACCGTTGTTCATTCCTGACCTACAGCTACAGCTCTTTATTTAAATGAATAAATCTTTCATCCAGAAGGTCTAATGTCACCGAAACTCTTCCGTGTTTAGGCTTCAGAAGATGGTCTGGATGCGGTTTCAGAGGCCTTCTCGCCCCCGACCCCTATATCTGTGTCAGCGCCGCAATGGATTCGAGGCCCCGATGTAAGTCACTTGTCATGCACCATGTTGGGCTCTGTCAGCCAAGTCAAATTTGATAAGTCACAAAAAGTGACAGCGCAGCTCAGCAAACGGCATGAGGGGCTCTTATTTATGCGGAACAGTGGATTAGAGCTGATTGATAATTGTTTATGCCCTTGGCAGTGGTGAATATGTGTATTTCAGGAAAATTCACCAAAGCCGGGGCTACAAAGGGAAGAATGAGTGGAAGCCAGCGTGTTGAAGTGGGTGGTGAGTTTGGAGACGCATATGACACCGGCTGCTTGGTAAACACACTGCGCTACCTCCTCCCGATCTGGGCTCTGCAGAGACATTAAGCATGGGTGTGATAGCGCTGACACATAGAGGTCTCAGTATATGAACCAACAACATGCCACTCGTCCTGTCCATCAGAGACAATATTGGTTACTAACAATCAAAGGTAACACAAAGCATAAAACTGTTGTTTTGTTTTGTTTCTTATTAATGTGTCTGTCAGAGAAGTTTTTTTTCTTCTCATTTGCAGTTGTGCATGTCTTTTGAAGTAAAGCAACCCATTACAAACTTCAATATTTGATAAGTATCTTTTTCTAATTCACATGATGGCATCATTCCAACGGCTGCTGATATTCATTCATTCAGCTTATTGGGAACATGAACATCAAATAATTGTTTTGGGATGTGTCACAGCAAAGAATTAGCACTGTAAACGTTTAATATTTGAATCCATTTATCATCTGGGATTATATAATGCTATTCTTGTGTACTGTTTGCTTAATATCCTCATAGCTACCAACAAAAGGTAAAGTGTGCATGTTAAATAGGGAGTTCATGGAAGCTGTACATAGTTATGTACGTAGTATTTGATTCATCCTGGATCCATCCCTGGATTAAACCATCTTGTATTCTGCATCAATAATAAATCATTTCATATCCATCCTCAAGTTATATTTGTAGTTTCAACAGGAGGACAACGAAAGGTCAACACACAGGGGGCCTTTCATTGAGGTAGCGATACCAATTATTTCCCTACTCATCCACTGTGGTGCATACAACCTGATGCATATTTCACCAACAGATCCGATGTCCATGTCCTTATCCTTGTTATTGTGTTCTGGTAGAAAAACTATACTGGAGCAAACTGGTCTAACAACTGGGGAATTAATGAAGAAAGAAAGGGTATTCAAAGGGATTTTTCACAGTTGGTATAGAATATTTTTGTCACGATAACCTTATAATTCCATTTCTCTTCTATGGCTGTTATGCATGTGTTATTGTATAAACCACTTATTTGCAAGATGAGTGGCTTTACTGACATCTACTGTAGTTTCATATAGACGCTAGCCCCCCAGGGGCATGTTCAAACGCTCAGCCCCTGTGGGAGGAGCCACGGACACCCGAACACAGGGGGGAAATGGTCTGAAATTTCGGAACTAATATATCATCTTCAAAATAGAGCCGTGCAGCCACTTTGCTCTTCGTGGATGCTTCCGCACTCCTAGTATGTCTCGTCTTTTTAATTCCTTTGTCTTCCTGCCAACACACGACAGCAAACCGAGTGCTTTGCTCTTTGAACACAGGCAAACCTTCTGGATTATTTGTCCTATCTGTGCTGTTTCAGAGAGCAGCTTATACAGTGAGTCAATTTAGAGACAATGGAACACATCATGCATGTGCTAAGCTTTGCTTTTTTTTTTTTGCGACAATGTAAGAGAAGCAAAATAATGTAAAATTGTAATTTAAATATGTCCATAATTATGCGACATATACATATAACGTTACATGTATATATATATATATATATATATATATATATATATACATAACTTATACATGTAACGTATAAACCTCTTTATAAATACTCTAATCCAGTGATGCTGTGGCACCTCTCTCTGTCTGCACAATGTTGTACACAATGTTGTCTGATATCAAATATTGAAAAATGACAACTTCCAGTGTTGATGTAACCATATCTGCTTTTCTATCAATAGCACGGTCTCGGATCAACCTCAAAGGTCAGTTGACTCCAAACGGCTCAGTCCCGGTAGGCTTTATTCGTGGCTTTAGACTCGGCCTCCAGGAAACTGAACACTGGGCCCCACCACTGATCAATGCCTCTTCAGCGTGCCCCCACCCAGCACAGAAACCACATGTGGGCGGCCAACTGCTTGCCCCCAATCCATAGCGCTCTGTTTATGTATTTACAGCAAATGAAACATTCAGACGGAAAAGACGGCTGACATCGATTGGCTTGTGGGGGACACTATTTTGAGTGACATTTCATAAATGGAGCCGCCTTGTGAAATAGTAATGAGCCAATGGCGATTAGCATTCAACTTTAATATGGCAAGATTGATTAGATATTCAAAGTCCACTTGGCCAAGGTTAAGTTTTAAAGACGAGCATATGAAAACCCCACAAACAATACAGAAACAATTTGCTGTTTATTGGTCAATGAAAACCAAGCTATAAGTGGACTCGAGCCTCCCTGCTGAGGGATCACAGTTTTCTTTGCGAGCTGCTGTGTCTATTTAGGAACTTGAGGTGGGAAACACAAACAACATTGCCGCTTAGTGGAGATAGCGTTCCCTTCCCAGTAGAATGCTTTATTTGAAGACACATCTGGACTTGAACACATCTGTAAAATAGGATTTACTTTCCTGAAGAAAAGCAGGATTATATGCATTGGTGGGTGTTTTGGTCATATCATAGCCATGTTCATAATGCCTTGCCTAGGGGGCACATGTTGCTTTAAAAAGCCAAGGACACAGTGTGCAGTTACACACTTAGTATCCAGCCCTGCATGCAGAGGGAGATTGCACCTGTACAAGCTGTTGGGTGATGTCTGTGTCACTTGGATGACCAGTATCTGTAGCCAAGCATTTCCTTGAGGTACGGAATGGTTGTCTCTGGAAAATCTGAATTAGTCACCGCTGACAAATGCAGAGACAAGTGAAATTACTTTCTTGTGCAATATCATTAAGGAAAAATCAATATGACGAATTGTGGTGGGCCCCGGCTATTTATGTGGCTGAACTAAGAGTAAAGCAGGCACTCTTCACAGCGGCCTCTTGCTATTCCTTTAATTTGTTCTTCACGGAGGGCTCGAGGTGCATCCTGCCGTTTTCCTGCCCTTGTGTGACTGTAAATGTTACCAACTAACTCCAACCAGTGACTCAATTACCTCAAAACGAATCGGCTCATAAGAAATGCAAGTGGCACTTCAAGGTTAGACCCTCCTCACACTTGTCTGCTTAGTGTTCCCATTATCTGCAGGGATTTGAATTAAATTCCTGCACCACAATGTTGCCAAGACATACTAACCAGAAATGGAACTAACTAAAAAAAATAAATAAAATAAAATAAAAATCTCAGGGTCAAGCTTTCGAGCGCTTCTCTCTTTGTGCATGTGAAACGTGCCGGTGGATGAGGGTCGCAACACGTCAATCAAAGAAACAAAATCGTAGCGACATGTTGACGACGTGTCCAAGTAACACAACATAGCCCATGATGCACGGCGTCATCACCATTATCAACAAGGTGATTGCTTGGGTGCAAAAAGCATTTGCAACATGTCGTGTCTGTTCAGTCAGTATGAGCACCATTCTCCCAACAAGTGAGGATGGTCTGGAAATAGAGCGAGAGTGAGTGGGATTTAATATCCTGAAATCCGTAATTGGGGGAACTCTCCGTGTATGATCTCTCCAACGGCATCTTGTGACTGTACTTCCTCTCTCCTTGTTTGAGGTGAGGTCAGGCTCGCTCTATCAAATGTGCACAAGATCACTGAGAATAAATAAGTTTGATGGGTGTGGCGACCCCGATCCCTTCAGCGAGTAGCATTGTTGTGACACCGCAGAGCCACGTCATTCAGCTGCCCTGCTGCTGGCACCATGATAACATCCGCATTTACTTCGACCTACCTATGTGCACTTCATTAATAACCTCAACATGAGGTGGACTTGCAGCTTGCGCTGACCACAATGATTAGTGCTATGATTAAGATATGTTCAAGTTTATTTCAAATGAGAAATTGGTCTTGTAGTTTATGCTCACCCTATTCTACAATGTCTTTGATACACTGCGAGTGCAATACATTTAAAGAGTTATTACTGACACTGAAAGTGGGATTTTGAAGCTTACTATGATGCTCTTCCAATAGTACATTTCGATGCTTGCCTCAGTGGCAAAGCATGTGGGATTGGCGTCAACAATAAATATTGTTTTATTGTTTGCGATTTTACAGAATGTTTTGACTTTAGGAACACATTTACACATGAAATAGGTGACTTGAATGACATGGTCTGACCAATATAAATATGTTTAGTGTTTTTTTCATTAGTGTGTACCATACAACATATTTTCTTTAATAGAAAATAGCGATATTGAAATGGAAAATAATACAGCTATTTTCTTTTAATAGCCCACTGTTCATGAATAGAAATAGAAATAGATATATTGAAAATATCTGTATTTCCTACATTCTTAGTTTATTTAATTTAATGGAGAAGCCTTTATTAAATATAGGCAGAGTTATTGTACATCATCCTGTAAGATTAAGATGATATGATAGACAAGGCAGGGAAACTGTCAGAAAGACGACCGACTATAATAGAGAGCGTGTTCTTGGAAAAGGGAAAGAGTTCATCCTAAAGATTAATTGGTTTGAGAGAAAGGCACCATGTTTCTGATTCAAGGTATGACATTTAGAGCCAACAAGGGACTGAACTTCATTATCAAGATTTATGAAAATGACTCAGGTAGAAGATTCCATTCACCTCTCCTATTATTAATCCCATCTCAAAAAGTAAATTGAATTAAGTGGTGCATTATTCTCTTTAATTTTGATGTCCATATTAGTTCTTTAAAGAAAGAAGAAAAAGAGTGACTGATGCTGAACAAAAGAGATGCAGAACACAAAGCACTGTCACCTGACCCAATGGAAAATGAATTGGCTTTATACAGGAAACTCTTTGTTGTTGGAGTAATGCCACATAATTGGAGAAGGAAGCTCGAACTATATAGTTTTCTTTCTCAGCACAGTGTTGTTTGTCTCTGTAAAGCCATCTCAGGCCATTAGTACACAGGGGAGATAAGGCGTTATTGAACGGTTATTGATTCCACACTGGGAAAGTCTGGTGATTTATATATATTGTCCTTTTCCAAGGTAAGTGACCAATAAGTATCAGAATGGCTGAATTCTAGAGTTTTGTGTTTGTAATTATGACAGTTTATCATTTCCTTGCTTTTGGATCGTATTAGCAGTCGGCCGAAGAAGACGATCACAGTAGAAGTACCATGGAATATTGTCCGTTGCAGAAAAAGTTGGAGAAAATAAACGCAATTGTAATTATGAGCCGTTTTAAAAAATAAAAATGTTTTTGATAGAATTGTTTAGAATGTTTAACAGTCACTAAAATGCTCTTGTAAATACTCTGTAAATACCACGCTACACACAAACACACACCATCATCAGCCATCAGTATGCTGCGACCAGCAACTGTCTCTCGAATAATCTTATTTTGATACAATATACTTTACGGTGATGGCCATTAAAACCAGGTTACAATATTTCCTGGAGATGGAGTGTGAATGATAATATTGTAGCATGTCAAAACCCCGAGCCAGCATTATTTTCTGTCATACCCTATTCAGGAGAAGAAGCCAACATTTACTTTGATTCATTTTGGTCCACATTTGCCTTAATTTGCCATCTGTGCTTGTTTAGAAGGGGGTATCTGGACTCAGATGAGAGCGTCTGCAAATCTTCCTCAAAGTCCTGCTTTCAAAGACCTGGAAGGCCCAGAGAGGACTGACGTGTGTGTGTGTGTGGTGTGTGTGTGTGTGTGTGTGTGTGTGTGTGTGTGTGTGTGTGTGTGTGTGTGTGTGTGTGTGTGTGTGTGTGTTGGGGGAGAGAGAGACTTTCTCTCATGGGTTGCTTTCCCTCTCTGACTCAACTGTTGTTTAATCACTAATCGTGAATCAGTTTCTTCAGCACACATTTTCATCAGCAACATTTGTATGCATCATTTATCAATGACAGCTAAAAAGCAGACTTTTTTCTTCTTCTTTTTTTTAAACAAATCAAAATACTAAATCATCTTTATAATCACATTATCACATTTACCTCCAACACACACAAACACCAGCGTACAAACAAAAGCACTGACAAAAGGTCGGTGCTGAGAAATGGACTGCATTCTATTTCCGCGTTTCAAGGTGAGCACTGTCGTGGAGACATGGGGTGTCTTATTACTTGGCTTAACAGGCTCCCTTATTAAGGATTCTGGTTGGACGCATCTTCTCTGAGAATCCTAATTAGTGTGACTTTAACAAAAGACAGAGGATTGTGCCATCTGCCTCACAAAACGAGGATTCCTCACTAATTAAAAAAACACCTAGGAGAGCAGTTAGGAAGTGATACGTGGTTGGGTTGGTGAGGTTAGGGAGTTCTAATGAACACCAACAGCCGCCATGAGCTCCCCTTTCTTGAGGAAACTACATGTGTATGCAAAAACGCATCGTCCTGTCAGGTTGCTAGACACCTGGAATAGATCCCAGAATAACACAATACATCTCATTTCAAATACAGTATATTCTGTTTTTATATCATACAAAAAAAAATATATATATATAAGAGGGCTGCACCAATGTTTAATGTGTTTGGCACATTGGTCACTTTTCCCAAAACGTAGGCCGAGGAATGACACAGTTCTTAAATCAAAGCCATAGATCGTGGTTGGGGATTCTGCATGCAGTTGTAGCTATTTAGAAATGCCAATGTGTTTGTGTCAGTCCAGACTATAATGTCTAATGAAGTTATTATGAATTGTTACATTTTTGTTCAATGTGATATAACTGCATTTTGCATTAACTTCTATACAACTCAAGGGGAGCTGAAAAGTCAATTACACAAGCGCAACACTGGAGTTGTGCGTTCATATCTTTAAGTGGTAAAGCGTCACCTTCCCGGCTGCTCGTAGCCATCCGAATAATGACAGTAGCAAATATAAAGGACTTATTCTGCATTGAACTAGCCACAAAATGATTTTACTTAGTGAGGAGCAAAGTACATGTCTGCAAGGCCTTAATTGATAGCTGTGGCAAAAAAAAAAAAAAAAACAGTTCCACTTGAAAAGATAATTAGTTAGAAATGAATTTGTCACAGAGTGTTTAGTCCTCTGTGCATGGGGGGGAAAAGAGGGTCGGTAACTATCGGGCCACAACGGCGTCCAATTTCACGGCCATTCTACCAATATCTAATAGGATGAAAGGCATGGGAAATAAATCTGGTAGACCATTATGTATTTTGTAGACAATTAAGTAACACATGGGCATGTGCAACGCTGCGCTGTACACAAGTGCAGTGACCATAAACCAAATGGATTTACATATTGCCATGACTATTATAATATTATAATAGCTGTCATGTTCAAAAGCACTTTTCTTTGAGTTATATTTTATACTGGCTGAAAGCTATCCAACACACACATCTGCATGTGCACGCACACACACACACACACACACACACACATATATCATCTCTACCATACACTGCAAATGCCCTCCAGACACAGGTTTCATTTGAGCACATTCATTACCTTTTAATTGCCTCTAAATTGCAATGTGACCCATCACATCAATAACACTATCTTTGCAACAAGAGGGATGAACCTCAGCGGGGTTACACTGTGCATGCATGTGTGTCCGTGTGTGTGACTGCACGTATTGCAAATATGTGTATGTACCATATTTGTGCATGTGTGTGTGTGTGTGTGGGTGGGTGTGTGTGTGTGTGTGTGAGATTGGGGTTTTCACGTGGTGCCGCTTACATTGTGTAGAGAAGGGGACACGTTGCGTGTGCAGGGTGCAAACAGCAGCGGATGCTCTGCGCCTTCAGCTGCAGTAGTCAGCTAGTTTTTAAAGGAGCGGCCATTAACGCGATGAAGGTGAATCAAAGCGTGTTTCAATTTAATCCCTTCTGATTACACACTGTTGTGCCCTACCTAAGCTTGCCAGCAATGCTGATCTTAGACGTCCCCCCTGACCTTCAGCCTGCGCAGCGGTGGCATCCTGCTGGCTGAAGCCCTTATGCAAGAACATTTGATTAAAACAGCATTACCAATCACCAGGCAATAAGCTACCGATATTATAATCGGCATATTCTTACCACAATGCCAGAGAATAAAATATGTTTAACCCGGAGAAAACTTCAGTGGAACTTTTCACCTGAGTAGAGTCATACTCCTGAAAATAAACAAACAGCTCTCTCTGGGTGGTGGTGGGAGCTGTGCAGCAAGATGATAATTCCACATAAGCAGGTCTCTGAGATACAAGTTAATCTGTTTGTGAACTCTTTCAGTACAAAACAGCTGGGATTTTTCAGATTGCTGAGACTTTTTAAGATATTTGAGCTTGTTGATGTTAGACAGGGAATCAGAACTACTAATCCTCAACAAGTAGTGTAGTGTAGCACCACTGAAACTACTGTTACAACTACTGCTAAACGTATTGATTTAGGTAGACCATTTTTAGACCATTAAAAGTTATACTAGGGGTGGAGTTGTGTTTAAAATTCATGGTTTGGTATGTGCCACTGTTTTGGGGTCAGGGTTTGGTACACTTTTCGGGACAGCGGGAAAAACAAAAGTCTGAATCTGCAGCGAGAGCTGCCTGAACCGTTTATTTAAATTTGTTCCGTTAATTGACATAAATCCATGTTGCTGTCTTAAATCAGATGTTTGAAGTGTATCCAAAGATACGCCCTCAGCCCTTCCTTTCCACACATGTAGGAGAACCTACCAACGGCCTTCGGGTGCATTCACTAAGTGTATATGCCTTCAACAGAAAATACCAATATCTCATATATCAATATGATCTCAACTGCACCAATCAGTCAAAAAAAAAGAAAAATGTGTTGCTGTAATTAAAATTGCATGAAGCTTCTTTGCAGTAAACTGCACGGAGCACACTCGTGTTTCCTATCCTTGTTGGTCTGTGACCAAAGAGGCCAAACATGCACTGGTATTGAGCCAAGCTTTTGACTGCTGTTTAGGAGACACTTTGGATTTCCCTCAGATTCATCATTCTTGTGGGAGGAGAGTTGTTCATGCCCAACAGCAGAATGTCATTTGGGCAACGGAGTGAATTCTTACTGTTTCAATTACTGAGATCGGCCCTATCCTCTCTGAGGCAATGTATCAGAGATGATTTCTATCATTAGAGCACTCATTATCTCAAAGAATATCATAGAATACATGCAGACAGGGCCAACAGTTGCCCAAACACACAAACAGCCACTGTGCCAAACCAAATCTAGTCATTCACAGTCAAGAGAGACATAGCAACATTCTCTTTACAGAAGAAAGCGTTGATAGTTCACCATCCAAAAATTCACAGGAAACTGCAAAAAAAAAAAAAAAAAAAACAACGTTCTAGCAGCATCCATTCCCACGCAGGTAACTCCAGCCAAACGTGGCGCTTAATTTACGGGCCCCTCAAGCATTCCCTCAAATCAAGCTCCTGCAGTGTCCCACATCAGACAGCCACTTTGAACTCTGGCCATGTTGTTCATTACAGCACTGCAGACCTGTGCTGTGAGCGGCATCCCTGCGTCGCCATTACCTTTGGGTATTGCTAGCCACAGAATTAATTAAAGTCTAATATAGCCTCGCCTGGAGAATGTGGCGGTCTGGAAAGTGTTGTTAACAGCAAATCAAGGCTGGAGCACCTCCCTGGATCTGAGAAAATGACTCTTAACTGTAAGGCACAATTAAGTGGCAGAGCAGTGTTACCTGCTAGTGCGGTCTGTAGGGAAATCTTCCGTTAAGCTACACTTTTCCACTCATACCTCAGTGTTCATCACGGCGATGACAGGCTCAGGTTAGACGTTCTGAGGGACTGCCTCCGCGTTAAGATGCTGATCCCACGATGTAATACACAACGAACTGTACCGGCAATAGCACCCTGCGAGTTCATGGCTTGTATATTTGAAATGTAGTTTTGATTTTGCAACTCTGGCGTTGAGAAGTAATTGTTGTGACGCACTCAACTCCCCAGATATCCCAGATGTCAATCACTGTGTGCAGTAATATCAAATCTGTTTAGTTGCACTTGATTTCATTGAAGACAGATGGTTTGACGTGGCCCCGGTTCAGTGTCCAGATCATCTTCTGTTCATTACAAAACAACTGGTACCCACCAGACACTGAGAGAGAGAGAGAGAGAGATTTAAATCTGTGATAAATCTGTCAATAATAGTCTCTGTTTTTAAAGATGTGTTAGAATAAGTAATCAAGTAGGATTTGTTGAAAGGAAATGAAAAAGACAGAATTACACAAATCCAAATTCAGTCCAGCAGAAGCTCAGACTGGAGCAGCTGGGGACATGCATGGCAGCGATACTGCTCATTTGTCCCTGGATTGCTAAAGTAACTGAAGCCAAGCACACACAAGACATGTTGTATCCAAAAGTAGAATTAAAAGACAAGGTTACCTTTTTAATGCACACAACACCACAACCCAAAAGGCTCATATTCTTTGGGCCCTCTCTTTCTTCCTTGAACAACAAGTTATTATGAAGTCATCAAGGCCAGCTGCTTTATATGCATGGTGGTGCACTCTGTCCATTGCATGGAGAGTTCTGTTGAACACAGGTTGAAGCGTCTCTTCCACCACCAAGGCATGTTCAATACACCAGCACGGGTTGAACCTTTCCTTGAGAGGAAGGGAGATCACAAAACTAAAGTCATGGCTGCTTACATATTGCTGATTATGCTTTTCTGTGTAATGAAGCAGACCACTTGGTTTACAGTAAACTACAGGATGAGATTCCAAAACGCTGCCACCATATTTGCGTCAGCCAATCAGACGAAGGTAGACCAGTGACTTGTATTCTAGTCACATTTGCGTCTCTAAATCCAATCCTAAATTCAGAGTTAGAACATTGACAATAAAATCCCAATTCCACACAAACGATATACTATCCTGTAAGTATAGCTCCACTGTTTTTGCAATGAATGTAGGAGTCAACATACCTTCTTGTTTTATTCTAAGGATGCACCGTCGGATGTGGATCAAGCTGTAACATTCTTTTAATTATTTATTTATTTAACATTTTCATAGCTCTCTTACTGCCATCTGGAATTTATGTATAATCCTTGTACCTATGAGTCGCTCTTCCATTCCTTTGCATAAAGCCCTCTGCGAAAATAGTATGTTGTTTGAACACACTCGATATTCTAAACATGTTTAGAGTCAGTTCATTATGTAGTGTAGATTTGAAATGTGTTATTTTCTAAGAGTGCTTTTATAAATGTGGTTAAAAACAACAACAACTGGATGGCTGAAACACCGTATGCTTTCGCCAAAATCATCAAACACGGCTGACTGTGAATTTGTTGGTTGAATATGTAATTTCCCACAATTACATTCAAGACCTGCAATATCCAGATGGCTCATACGGATAAAAACAAAGACATGTATTTAATGAAAGATAATGCCACTGTCTTAATGTTACAGCCAAGTATCTTAAAATCAAAATGTATCAAAAGCCACACTCTGAAACCACATGTCATGTGATCTTCAAGTGGCTCAGGCTCGCCTGCTGATTTCCAGTTTAAGGAAGGACTTAGTCTTCCTTGGAGCAAGTGAAAGCCACATCCCTGTTCTCCACGAGGAAGAGCTAGTGGACTCATCAAAGCCCTCCAAGCTCTTTGAAGGTACCTTGTTCAGCCCATCCCAATCCTACAGCCCTGACAACAAGATCAAAATAGTTTCCAGCGCAGGCGTCATGTACAGGACTTTAGGCATTTAGATCAATAAAGAGCTGAAAAGTGTTATACACGAGTAGAATATTCTGAACGTTCACTTCTGTCTTTAAAATGACGTGTGACTGCATGTGAATATGGTGCTAGATGGAAACAAGTAATTTGGGCGACTTCCTTCTGGGATTACTTCACAGAAAATGTTGAGAATTCTAGCTCGGAGACACTTTCTGCCCCATGTGAAGGTGTTGATTACCTTCACACTCGGTGCCTGTTAGTATGTAATTCATTTTTGTCAGGCCCTCAGGTATTAACTAGATTGTGTAATATTCCCATCTTTACTGCTTCAGCCTCTTGCGCACTTAATCACTCCAGACACGACTCGCTTTATATATCCAGCCGCTCTTATAATTTCTCAGAAATCACAATTTGACTGGCTTTGCCTCTGCCTGAACTATGTTTAGTTATAGTTCACTAGTTATTTATGGTTAGGGCTACACACACACACACACACACACACACACACACACACACTTACATCGCCACCATGACTAAGTAGGCAGCTAAATATTTTATTCCTCTAGCATCTAAGTCTGGGAAGAAAATGCAGTGCCGGAATCAGGAATCATCCATGATCCAGAAAGAGTGATAAAAAAGGAGGCTATATATAGATGATGAATTACTATCCCAGGGAAAAACTGTTTTTTAAATATTTCATGGGACAGACTTTCATTTTTCTGGTGGAGAGAAAGAAGAATTCCCTACATTCATCAAGAAAAATTCAAATATAGATCTGTTAATTACTTTATCGTCCTTGGAATGGGCCTTCTAGAGATCTAGTACCTCAATATAGATGCAGTCGGAGTCACACACATACTGTACCTATTGTTTTGTTGAGTATCCCTTCATGTCCCACAACTATAAGTAAAGGCTTCACTTTTTGTGGAATTGAAATGGCAGCGACTTTGTGGCAAAACACCAAAAGCAAACAGGTGTTTATGAATCTGCTGCCTCTTGGCTCAGTGCCTAATTTCCATAAGAAGCTGCAATTAACATTTCCCCTAAATATTCAGCCCTTTATACAAGCACCCGCTTGGTCGGTCTTGTTAAGTCATTCAAATGAAATTGTAAAAAATGCAGAACGGTAGTTCGTCCAAGACGGATATGTCCCTGACATATAGGCAGCATATGGCTCTGGGAATACCGCTCATTCAAGTGGTTGATTGATTGTTGCGCCATTGCCATCCGGCTGTCAATCACACTTTTGCTCCACTGAATGAACCATCAGACTCAAAACTCAAAACAATTGTAAATATTAATATTCATGAATGGCCAATCACTACCGTACTGAATGCTGGGTCATGATAACCTGCAGTTTGACTTTGTTGCACTGCAAGCTACTTCTATTAAAGTCACTTGCTGTAATTCATGTTATTGTAATTAATCATAGTTAACTCCTTTTACTGCACCACAACCATTGCCAATGGTAATATATGTTATTTGTCAAAACATGCTTGACCCATGTTTGTTTTTCGAAATATACTTCAAAATATTGCCACCTGTTGGGGGGAAGAGTTGCTTGCTCGATATTACACAGGAACACGTGCCTGATGGAAATACCAGCCTAGTATCGTTGCCTGCTAATGTACACAGCATGGCATGAGGCAACCTGTGAAAGGCAAAAAAAAAAAAAAAGCCCTCTGACAGCTCCCATGATTACACAGTACTGCAATGATGCATCCCTGTGTACTGTGTAATGCTTTCTCTGCAGCCTTGTTAAAGCCCAATACAAGTCAGAATAAAGAACGGTTGACACACGCAAGGAGCCTTCTCTCCTTCACTGGTGTGTTGGTGGGAAGATGCGTTGCAGTTCACCAGGTGGGCAACAGCTGGAGGAGCTGTTTGATTAAAAACAGCTCCCTACTTTCATGAACACTGACGCCTCTCTGTGAGTATCTGGCCGACACAGGGGCCACACACTGGCACGATACATGCATGAGGTAACCTGTTAGTGCCCACTTCCCACTCATTCTGGGGAAATAAGGGTGAAGTCATCTTGCAGGGCTTTTTTGATGTGTGAAATAAGGTGATGATAGTGTGTAATAATCTGCAATTTCATAAATAGCATCAAGGCCCCCAAAAAGGCTGCATTTCTTGCCAGTCGGTGATTAACACTCAAGAAGCATTTACTATTATCCATAGGAGGATTTATTGCACTCTGAGCACCATGAAAGCCAAATGCTTCTCCATTCTTCTTTGGATTTAACTCAGCAGAAAAGAAACTGGAAATTTAGAAATATTTTAAAATAGTTAGTTTGCGGGGGAGGGGGGGGGGGGGGGGGGGGGGGGGGGGGGGGGGGGGGGGGGGGGGGGGGGGGGGGGGGGGGGGGGGGGGGGGGGGGGGGGGGTGGATGGGGGGGGGGGGGGGGGGGGGGGGGGGGGGGGGGTAATTATATATAAAAAAAGATCATGTTACAACCGCCAGATAGCAATTCCATAAAAGTTGGCAGAGAATGTGTCATTGAGGCAGCATGCTCTTGTTTAGTCAAATACCTTCTGTTGTATTGTAAAAGATATCTGACCATCAATATAACTCTGTAAACTAATATAATCCCTGTGTTTTGTTTTTTATGTGTGATATTATATTGTTTAGAAACAAGTAAACTATCTTTTGGTGGATTTTGGGAGACACAATTAAATCTGACGCTGTCCATGGTGTTGAAAGGTCCGCTGAAATAATTGGCCCCTACCATGATGATATGGTGCGTGCATAATGGTTCTTAATGGTTCTAGTTTGAGGGTTTGAAAATATGGTCATAGCCTATAAATCAACAAGAAATATGTGAAGTTCGTCATTGTCCAGTCAAAACAGCAGCTTTTTGAAATTGTGTTTACAATACTGCCTATGACATACCTATATCAGAGGTACAAATGTTTTTTGAATGCAGACTCTACTTGTTCTACAGCCTTTAGCTACTCTACCTTATCATATGCCAGCAGAAAAAAAGAGCAAAAACATTTGGAAGGAAAAGCGTTGTAGCCTTGAACGGTTGACATGGGAATTGCCGCAAGAGCTATAAAGACAAATCTTATCCATCACATTGATTAAATTCCTCTTAGCTGGCGTCCTTGGCCAAGTTAGTTTGTGTGGCTGTGGTGCTAACAGCCGTCCCGTGGAGAGCTGGTGGATTAATTAGAATTGCACCAAACAGACAGTCTTGGAGAAGTCAATCTGCTGCTAGTTACATCATGTCACCTTTCCTCCTGGGCCTCCAGTGTCCAGTGATTGTTTGTAATCTTAATGGGATGAACTGTCTCTTTTTGTAGAACACTGGTATCATAAAAGGATATGTTTATAGATGCTTAGTTTGTGAAAAGTATATTGGAAGTTAAGCAGACTGAAATGCCCAGGAAGTGTCTATCTGTAGGGAGCAGTAAGTATGACAACATCTACAGATCTTAGGCCCCTCCTATGTGAGTCTCTGCAAAGCCACATCCACTCTGGCTTTTCTCTTCATCTCAAGATATTGATTTGATAGCTTATCAACTCCAACTCCAGCAAAATCATCAAGTGACATCATGAACGATTCAATGTGCCGTGCAGAGGGAGGTTAATGGAACCATGTTGAAATTTCAATTCCTCCTTAGCAAAAGCAAAAATGCTGGCTAGAAATTTAAAACAAGTCATTATTGAGTCATTTCTGTTCAATTATGGACTGGAACCACATTTTCTGCCCGTTTAACCTCCCCTCTTCCTTTTTGAAATGACCTACATACCTCGGAGAGGTTTGCTAAGCATGCAGCATCCTTTCAGTAGCGCACACAAACTAGCTTAGTTACACACTTTGTCGCACAACCACAGTCTTCAAGTCTGAGCTGCTCACAAGCTCAGCAGAACAAATGGGTGTTACCTTGCACTTCAAAAATCTATCACGGTATAGGGGCTATTGATATGCACGGCTAACCAAATCACATCTGAACTGCTATAAGATAACTATTACATTGCCATTGACCAAAACAAAAAAATGATACCAACTTTATTTCCCAAGACTGACCATGGTTTTATATTTCAGGGAGTTTCTATTATCCAAAGTTCTGCGACCACACACGAGGAAGCTTGGGCACGCCTCCTGTGGTGACATGCAATCAGCTGCTGTTAATTCATTGTATTCATATTCTCTGGAAGGGTTCAAAGAAAAGATTTCCTTCACACGATTAGCCTTCACTGGGTGTGCCAACTCGACGCTAGTATTCCAAAGGCACATCTTATCGCAACCCCAATCTCCATCTTAAGTGCCCCCAGGTTACGTTCATATTGAATTAGCTCACATCAAAGCGATTCCACATGACAAGCCTTTTAGGATTAAATGCTCTTTTAATTCTCTGATTACAAACAATTTACTCCATTGGGAAGCTGTTACCAAGATGAGAAATGATAAAGATCCTATTTGTCAGTGAAAGGATATCATATGAAAACAACACATTTGAGCAGAATGAAAGAGGAAGATGAGAGTTGGCACGGTGCTTTCTCCAATGGGTCAAATAACGTCATCAGGAATGTTACAGTTACCATTTAAAGCAGGCAGCAAGGTTACAGCAAATGACAGTATGTGGAAGTCCTAAACATCTCAGTGGAGTCACAGACCAACAAGGACACCAAGAAACATTCGGCATCAAATGAGATCCTAAAGCCAGACTCCCTCCCCCCCCCCCCACCACCACCAACCCTCGCCTTGATTTATGATAGTTAAAGGAAAGGATTTATGGAAAACCCTGGGCTAATCGCCCTTTTGAAAAGGCTAATGGTATTAACTGCCTATGAGAAACAAATGCAGGTGGAAGCTAACATGACATGCCAGTATTGTTGTCGGAAGATGGATCACTTAGCTGTCTAATCAGTGATTCGGTATGACCCTTGAATATTTGTCAGAGTCGGTTACACCGTGAGTCACTTGGGCGGTCGCATCAGTAGTTGCAGGCATTCAGTGAGATTGATTCATTTTAAAGAGAGAATTGGGCTCCACCGGTCACCTAATATTGATAGATGAGACCGTTTTGGGAAAGCTGAAGAAAAAGGCCCAGACAGATTATTATGGATGAATATTTTCCTGATGCTGCCTTTATTGCAGACCAACAACTGAGGCACTTAAACGCGTTCATTTTAAGAACAAAAACTTACTTTGGATTAGCTAAGTACCACATGAAATGCCTTGTCTCCTTAAGCTATTCTCCTCCCTCCTTGTCATTAAGCTGCCAATCAGAGTTAGGGAGTGGCTCGGGAGCCAATCAATCATGCTGATTGGGAGTGTCAGGAAGTAGCTGCTTTAAGCAGCCAGAGGTTGCGCCTGTTGCAAACACCATTTAACCGACACAGCAGGTTTAGCCAGCATGATAATTAGCTCAAAGTCCTTGCTCATCTCCTCTCTTAAGCTTCAGACTCAATATAACTCACAGTGCAAATGGCACAGACTCTGGTGCTACTAATATGGGCTTCAAATGCCAACACCGTACTTTATACTGAAAGATATATATGTATATACATACACAATGTTTTGACATTTATATATATATATATATATATATATATATATATATATATATATATACACACACAAAATGTTTTGACAGTTTGGACTGATTTTGTCTTTCTTTACCCAAAATATTGTATGGCACTGTTTCTCTTGTTATCAACAAATACAATTGTGAACAGGCATTAGGGCTGCACGATAAAACAAATGTTTAAGCAAAATATGCCTTCATAAATCATAATGCGCTGCATATTTACAAACGCGGTGGCAAACTCATCGTAAGATGCAATGATTAAGATCAGTGTAATATACAGGGCTGTACAGTGAGACATATGTCGCAAGTGCTATTATAAAAATGTGTCTGTGCGATGAATGAAATTACATCACATTATTCATTATGCCTCAACAATAATTATTATGAGGCGTTCTCAGACAGATAGCTTTTTGTTTGGTGTGTGTGTGTGTGTGTGTGTGTGTGTGTGTGTGTGTGTGTGCTGTTCCGGGTACTGAAACACAGCGGAGGAGAGCGATAGACAGTCTCAACAGTCTCATTTGTTAATAGGCCTGCATGTGAGCATGTTTATTTTTATGGGTTATCGCAGTTATTTATTGGATGTGATCATTGCACATTTTGTAGCGATTTTCATTTCAATAACAAGGAAAATCAGCAAAGTTAAGTACAATACATGTAAGTAATGACCGCAAGTTTAGCCTTGTTTTTTGCTTCTTCTTTTTTTACTACGATACAACCTGCTAGAAAAATAGATTCTGACTGAGATCCATTTCTCTTACTGACTGAGTGAAGGTTGAGAAGCAACTGATGAAGAAGGTTCTTTCCCTTTCTATTCGAATATCATTGAATATTTGCTTCAGTGGGACATTTTAAAACGCCTCGATGTTGTTGTGCACAATAGAGGCTGCATCCCATGCAATCTAATAATGCACTAATATAGTCTGTATGATAATTAACGCAAATCCCCTTTACCACCAGAAATACTTGTACTACTATACATATGGCCTGTATCCAGTAAGAAAGGGGAAAGGGTTTAAACATCAAGGTTAAAATTATTTTATCAAGTGATGGTGTTTAATAATATCAGCCATGCAATGTGCAGAAATACTAATAATATTTTTTTTTAAATACATCGGCCTATGTTTAAAACAATTTTTTCAGTACTATAAATCCTTTAAAAAGGTCAAGAGAAATTACTTTTTAAGCTGTACTTTTCATATACGTCATACAAATGCTGCAATTGTGTGGCCTGGTGCTACAAAAACTTCGATCTTTGTAGCGCCATGGCTGCAAAAACATTCAAATACAGCCCAGAGGCCAATAATTGGGGTAGTAAAAGACAAAGTATGACAGCAAAATAATTAAAACGATAACTAATGAGGTTTGTGAAAAACTAAAAACCTAAAACTATTTTAGCATGAAAAAATTAGGCTTTCGCTTCTCTGCAAAACGTGTGGTGGTGAGAAGGGCGTGTTGAGTATGAATGGAAAACGTGGGTAGATCCGGCCGAGCATATAAACCATTAATATTCACAAAGGACGACTGCTCCGATGGGGCGCAACGATTTGCACAAGAAATGCCATCTTCATTGCAAGGAACGCATCTTGCATCAGCCTTTGGTGTTACTCTCGCATAACTTATCTACAGTATATGGGTTAAATGGTCGTATTGTTCCATATTGCTGTGCAGTTTTCATGTTGCTGTGCTTGAAACATCTACGTCTTTGATTTAAAAGTCATCTCCAAAACAAGATGAATACCACCAAACCACAAAATGAAAACAATGCACAATGTTTTTTTAAGTGCTATTTTTCTTCTCTTGTCGAGGTTGGGTTCTAAATAGTTTAATTACAATAGAGCGGATACGTTCCACAATAATGTAAAAAGTTATGAGCAGAGCTTACCAGAGAGAGCAGGTTTGCATTGATTACCAGAGTATGACCCAAGCCCCTAAGCCATCTCTCCATCTCTCCATCACTCCTCCACTCCTCCCTCCCCTCTCAGCTGAACCAGTGCTGTCTGTCTCCCCGAGCTGTCAATAGAGCCTGATGGGCCTTTTAGACACTTATCAATATTTAACCAGCCTCCCCCATTGACTCAGCAATTACTGCCTAATTGATTTGAGATTGATTATCATCAGCACCATAATGGCAGTGTCGGTCAGCTGCAAGTGCTGATAGAAATCCTTGTTGTAAATTAAATGATATTTTAATGTCACCAGTTTGTGGAGTGTGCGTGTTAGCGCGTGTGTGTGTGTGTGTGTGTGTGTGTGTGCTGTGCGTGTGCGTGTGTGTGTGTGTGTAAAGAATGAAAGATGACTGTAGCCCTTCTCGGCGGCTCCCAGGAACAAATTCTCTTGAAAAGAAGGGTGCCACTTTCAGCTCAGATTTATGTGCTGTTTGTTATTGATCATTTTACAACAAAGCCTGACAATAGATTGCACTGTGTGTGCAATCTAGTTTAAACCATCTTTCCTCCAGCATTTTGAAAAGAGATAACGGTTTAAAAAACTAACCGATATGCACTGCCATAGAGACAAACTGGTCAAATGCAGAACTCCCAGAGATCCCAGAAGTTCCCATAATGCAACTCGATAGGATCTCTTGTAGGACCCTCGCAGACATCCTCCCAGTTTGTATCGCAGGCTCTCAGTGAGAAATGTGGTCTAAACCTGGAGAGAGGTTAATTAAGGGATGCCACTTGAGTCGTTTTCTCAGATGAGACAAAGCCCCCTTTCGGAGGTGAATGTATTGAAATGAATCCATGTAATATAATTTAAAACAAATAATGGAAGGGGGTTGCATTTTGAAAACTATCTTGTGCATCAGAAAACACACAGAGTTGAAAAAACACTTGTGCGTATCAATAACTGAAGCAGACGAGTCATCCCTGTGCTTGATATTGAGGATGGGATGTCCCACATGTATGCATGTCAAATAAATGAGTGATAAGCATTCAAGCATTTCCTCCTCACATAAGTGTGGAGTGATCAACTGACTTCAAATGATTGGGTTATTTCATGTCCTTTTACAGAACTGCAAAGTGGCATCTTGTTCACTTGTTCACTTGTAAAGAGCTCTTTCCTTTTAAGCCAAAATACTCTACATGCCAGTAACACTAATTAAAGCGTTCTACACTGTGTGTGCATGTGTGTGCATGTGTGTGTGTGTGTGTGTGTGTGTGTGAGAGAGAGAGTATTGTGTAGGGAAGATGGGGGAAAAGCTACCGCCATCAAATTCATTCCACTCGGTCCAACGCTTTGGATGTGTCTCTGATGTTCTAAATCTTTCGAGACATCAAGACAGCTAACATTCGTCATTTCAGCAAAAAAAAAAAGTTCACTTCCCAAATCCTTTGTGAAATGCCGTGGGAGTGTAGAACGAATCAATAGGTTGTGCAAGAAGTTGGCATCTCGCGGCTTTCGGTGCAGAAGCCACTGATGCTGTGAACACACTTTGGAAACTGATCAGATTGGAGTTCAAACTGTCTGTTTTCGGTTTGTCCAACCAATTGATAATGAAATGAATTGTTGCAATTGCATCACTAAATGAACCGTCCCCTTTACTGTATAGGTATTAGGTTCACGTTAATATGACGCTCTACCTCTCTAAAACAGCCCTGTACCCGATACCTCCTGAAGACAAATGCTCACACACTCATGTGTAAGCACATTCCCTCACACACCTCTGTGCTCTAATGTACCCGGATGAAAGGGTGAAGACAAATGTGTCAAATATTGAACATTTCTCTCACTGTATGAACTTAATGGACAACACAGTCCCAAAAAAAATCATAAAAGCAGAATTTTGTATAATATACAACTATTATATATTACTTTTATATAATCTAAATGTTCTGACTTATATACAGATACGGATAAAAAATAAATAAAAAAGAATTGCACACAATGAGCCAAACCCAAAGTGACGCATTCTTTGCATGGGCCGATATATAAATCAGCTCGCTAACGGTTAACCGTGTGGCGACATATTGCTCAGTTCAAACATATCAAATTCAACTCGACAAAATAAGCTATTGACGGTAATGTGGGTTTCTCCGGTTGACACGTGACATGGTATCATGGCGCCCAGTGTAACTTGAGCTACAACTGCTACCAACACCCTGAGAAGCAGCCATGTTTGGCGAATTAATAACAAATTCACAGATAACATTAATAAGCACCAATTACGAGGTCAATGGTCATAACTTTCTTAGATGCAAAAGTGCAACTCAACCAAAACCTGCTCATCAATTATTTGTATAGAGAACAACATCGTGTTTATTCGTCATCGTCTTGACAGCAGACGCTTAAAGCACAAGCTGTCAGTTCTCATCAGCGGCGTGGACATTGACTCCACTATACTGGAGTCAGGCCCATAATAATCAGTGATTAAAATGCGGTACAAAGCCGTGTTTAAAGAGGTTGGATTCAACTCCATTGCGTCCAGCTGGCTTACATGCATCAATAATTCACCCTTGTAGTATATGTGACTCTCTAAAAGGAGCCAGAAGAAGCTCCTTTATACTTCGGTGCTTGACAGAAGATCTGCGTATGAGTACTCTGTGTCTCTGTGACATAAAGGGTCTGTAGGGTCAAATAACAACACCAGCACAACACATGTGATAAGTATATGTATTTAGCTAGAAAATAATTACTGAGTAATCGTTTTGTGATTCGCATAGTGGTTTTAGCTGTTAACATTAGCTGCTCAATGACTTAAATGCATTATTATTTATGAATATACAATGCAGTATGAATGCCAGTGAAAACACTGGAATGGACATTAAAAAAAACACCAAAATTAAGAAGTCCAAAACATTTGCCAATCTTAAAACAAAGATCAAAGACAGTCCACCGAAGAGCTCAAATTATAAGACAAGACATTAATCTGTCAGCTCTCATTGCTTGCAAGCATACCATTTCCCAATATCACACATAAGCACATGTGCTTATGGGACTCAGTTCTTTGGATGCATTATGCAGAAAAAACCCATCATATTTACCCACAGGGCCACAGGGCCACAGGGCCACAGGGCAAGAGGTTAGGCACAAAGTAAGTGCTATCCATTGCTCCTCTCTGAACATGACAGCTTAGTAGAAGAGGCTGACTGTGAGGACCAATGCAGGTCATTAGCCCGCTGAAATACCTTCAGCTTAATTTATTTCTGAAGTGATTATGACTGCACGATAGGCTAATTAGGAACTCTGCTTAACATTTTACAGAGACGTTTGTAAAGCATTAACTTCCACTGATTAAATACAGACTCCTTGATGAGTGCTCGCCTGCGTGTTTGACAGAAGACCTTCTCCGAGTGCGTGAAAATTCAAACACTGCATTTAGGTGGAATTGAGCAGTGCAGTTGAAGGTCAATTACTGTGCAACGGCTATTGGGTGTGTGACATACAGGCAAAAGTGAACGCTTCTTCCCAGATACGAAAAGACGAAAAATATAGACTCTCAAGTCAAAATCTGAAAAACAGTGCCAGACAGGAAAGGTTTTTTTTTTTTTAGACGTCATGTTATTTTTTGTGTCTCATATTTTGTCTCTACCTTTTCTGCTTAAACCTATCTGCTTACTCTGATATGATTTTTGGTCCATTCCGCCATCCCCCCACCTACACCACCATGGTCTTTTCCTACCATCCTCTACTGTCCTTCACTTATCCGTTCTTTAAAAGTCAATCTCGGGTTAGCTGGAATGTCACATCGCTCAAGTGTGCCCTCTGGGGCAGCTACCTGTTATTTTAAGGGGTCATGTACATTTATCCAAGCAATGAATAGGAAGCACCCACGGGCTGGAAAGAGAGGGCGGAGTCGAGCCACAGCTGAAAAGGACCAAAAACATTTCAACGTGGAGCTTTTTAAAGGTCAAAGTTCAAAGATGGCCGCCACTGTCATTAGCTGCCTTTTGGCCCTGGCTCGAGGGACTTTTGACCATTTACCCTAGACACCATAACTGGTGACTTCCAGAGGCTTTCTATACGAAGGGAAATGTGTTGGAGTGCTTTCATCAACAGCATATGCCCACTCTTAATGTGTGAGCCTCCAGAAAGCATTCAGACCATCCCAGCCCACTAAATGTCCACTCAAGTACACACTAATGAAATTCTCTCAGGGTCAGCGGCTCCTTAAGGCGACGTGACACCTGTCCAATCGTAAGGGAAACTCGGTCAGAACTGAGTCCATGCCATGGCTCTCCTTTGAACCCGCTCAAATGATGTTGACACCAAAACAATTACGTCAAGTTGCATATTTTTACAGTGCGTAAAGATTTTTAATGAACTCAGATGTGTCAGAGCACACAAGCATGAAGAAAAGGCAAACGAAAGCAAGCGGAGCTCTTCATTTTGAGCATTTGCCGGCGCTGCCTGGAATGCTTGCCAGTGGGTGTAGTGCTCATAAGCAGTGATACAAAGCACAATCTCATAATGACTAAAGATCTGTTGTCTGGTAAGCACTAACAAAGAGATTGATTCGTAAGCAGAGGAAAAGAGGAGGCCAGGAGGAAAGGGAGAAAATTATAATGAGGGAGAGGGAGAGGAAGGGTGGGGGGGGCGCATTTAGCTGGCAGACAGTTTCCTGATTCAGCCAGGCTGGAGAGCAGGGTAGCTGTCTTCCTCCATGTACCTCATCTATCACTGCCTATTTCTGGGAGACTCACCCGTTTCCCCCCTCCACACACGCAGGTGGAGTGAGAATTCAATCTTTTCCTCGCTTCACAGTCATCTGCAGAAATGCATTCGTTCACCCTGTCGCGGCGGGGGCCCCCAAAAACCTGCCGATAATCGTCCATCGGGGCGGGAAAGAATCACTGCGGGTAGCCGAGCTTTCCTCATGTGATCTATTTCCAATCTGTAAGTCGCACAGGTGGATTAGGGACAAGTGGAAACAGGCTTCAAGGGCCGCGGTGGGTCTTCAACAGCGGGATCCTGAGGGCACTTGTGGAAATATTCGTTTCTAAGGAATATGTTGGTTGTTCTTGTTTTTTTACTCTTTAAGAAAATAGTTAACAAATTTCATAGTTTAATGCTTAACATATCCTCTTACTGAATACAAATATCTGAAAACTATAGAGAACGCGAAGCGCTTCCCTGTTGCAGTAGATCTGATGTGCGTTTTTCATAAATCGTAGTTCAACCTTCGTGCATCGTCCAAAACGTCCACAGTAACATATTTATTTGGCCACTTGGGGGTCAGTTTAAACCATCCGTGAAACTGTGGACATTCCTTTCATGTTGATATGACAAAGCTGTCAACGGACTCCATTTACGTCGTACTCCAGCCAGCATATGGATATGTTTCTGTCGAGTTGGCAGCCACAAAGAGCTGTGACATTGTGTTCCGTAAAAGTGGTATAATTTCATCTTTCCCTGTTTATAACATTGATTGATCAGAAATATGGCTGCTGGCAGGCAGAACGCCAAAAACATGCTGAACCATATTATGGATACAAAATATAGTTGATATGGCTATAGTGTTAGCAACATAAGCATTCATTTGGAGCAGTTGTTTTCTGGCCTCCGAAAGAATTTCTGGCCAATGTTTTTTTTGGTCTCCGCTCAATAAATATAAAAGAAAATATCCGTCTCTTTTAACTGGTACATTTTGTTGTGCAGTGCTGGTCAGGTTAAGAACTCTTTCACACACAGAAACACACCACTATGAGAGCAGAGAGTGAACCAGAACAGCACATTTTATGGCTGGAAAACCACAACGATGAGCTGAAAGTGCTGCGTAGATCTGAGCTGAGGGGATATTTCTCTGTGGCTTCATGTAAACAAAAGTTGATTTTAGGCGCAGGTGTTGAAAACCTGTGAGAGCATAGTGCCATACCTAATATGTCATTGATATTATTTCCAGATTGCATTAGTTTGTTTTCATCAGCGATGTCTTGATCCGAAACGGTGCAAATGTTATGAAAATGTTTAAATGAAATGTGTGAAATGTAGGACCGTGTAAGGTCCTACATTTAGTGCACAAAGAGGTGGAAAGTAGTTGGCACTAAACTAATATTAAAAAAACATTTGGGCGACAGTAAACTATTGAGCCTCCCTTGAGATAACATTTTATATTTTATATTGTTTAGTTCTTTTTAACTTTTGTTACATTTATGTTTTACACAGTTTTCTGATGTTAGTGCAAGCTGTCACATCGACATCTGCTGCACGTCAACGACGTGGTCTCAGCTATTCAAAAGGGAAATCATAATTAAAACACGAGGCTCATCATTACTCTGACAGGAGTCCTTCTGCGCGCTACGTTCTCCCGACTTAAAAGGTTAAGAGGTGAGCTTTTCATCCTGGGACCATCGGAGTCGGGCTTAGAGCAAGGCTGGGTGGGGGGGGGGGGGGGGGGGGGGGGGGAGGGTGAGGGAGGATCACCAGCCATGACGCAACCCTGTCAAAGAAACAATCTCCTTCTGGTGATAGCACAGCACAAAGTTTGCTGGAATCCAGACTCTCCTCCTTCCTCTCTGTCTCTCGCCGCTCTTTATTCATTTGCATAATCCCCTGTGACACTCTGATTAATAACTCCAGTGTGATTTGCATATCTATGCCTGAAATTGAGGACAAGACATTTCGCCACAGTAAACAGTCACAGAGAAGGAACAAACTGTCGAAGTGGCATCGGTGGGACGAGGGCTGAGCGTGGAATACCCTCAGGTCAGAGCAACAACGAGTGACACACACACACACACACACACTACACACACACACTCACACAGGGTACTTTTCAAACTCCTTTTCTTAAGCCCTTGGCCCCCACCAAACACAGGAAGGGCTGGGAAAATGGAGGACCCTTACTACTCCAGCTGGTCCTGCTACAAACAGTAGTTCAAGAACATGCAACTCTCCCCCGCTAAACAAACAACAAAAAAAACGACCAAGGCAGAGCTCTGGTTTACCCGGGTTCCTTGGACAGTGAAGGCAGCGTGGGTGTTTCAGGGATGGTGTTGCTTCAACAGTGCCCTTCAAGTGGGAGAAAAGATTGGTCTCCTCATCGCACTCTTCGGTTAATATCAACAAGTTAAACGTCAATTAAGATACTACTTATTCGAGCTGTATAGAAATAGCAGTGGAAATTGCTTTTTTTATTTATTTATTTTTTTATTATAAATTGTTACATAAACTAGGTTTTAACATTAGGTTTTAACCAGGTGTGTTTCTGTTTCTGAATTTTTACTCATCAAAAAAAAAGACTGACAAGGAATCGAACCAAATGTATCCTCACATCTAATGATATGGAGCCTGTCTCACTCAACTTGATTACATGTACCAGCTGTGGCTGTCTTTAAAAAAAAAATAAAAACCTAATTTCAACCAATTACAATATAACAATTAATTCATATGCTAGTAAATTGATCACAGTTATTATATTAATGATGGTTTGAATGGAGAGTTTCAGTTTCAAAAATCTAAACGGAGGATTCTACACCTCATCTAAACCTTTTTGGGGGGGAGGAGGGGGGAGTGGTTGCCATAACAAAAAGCAACTTTTGAGATACATAAAAGTTTTACCATCAAAACCCCAAGAGTGAATCCTCCCCACCACTGTGTAGACCTTATGCATTTGTGTCGGGTGACTGAGTTACACACACACACACACACACACCACACACACACACACACACACACACACACACACACACACACACACCTTCACACGCATACAAATCCTCGCCGCCTCTGGGAGACCAAAGGCTGGAGACGACAAGCCTGCAATGAGGTAATGACATTTCCTCCTGCGTAATGTGGCCAACGGCATCTCTCCCTCTCTCTCTCTCTCTCTCCCTCTCTCTCTCTCTCTCCCTGTGTATTTATCTCTCTCTCTCTGTGTGTGTCTCTCTCTCTCTCTCTCTCTCTCTCTCTCTCAACGACAAGACGGAGATATCTGGCCAGCTCCGGTGACAAGCCCCGCTCTAATCGGCAGGTACAGCTTTCTCTGCAGCTCAGGACCGAACCACAGAGTAGCAGCTAAATAATTGAACAGGTGCAATATGTTGAGGCCGGGTGGGGGAGGTTCGTGGTAGGTGAGGGGCTAGACGTGGAAGAGGGGGAGGACTCGCCCAAAATGTCTGCAGTGTCCTCTGCTTGGGGTAAAAGTCATCAAATGTTGGTTTGGGGAAAATGTCAAAGTACTTGCTTCACATTTTGTGGTCGAGCAACACGCTCCCTTCCACTTGATTCCCCCAAACGCACCAGCTGTCAGCAGCTACTCTTTTTCTTTTCTTTTTTTTCCCCTTTTGTTTATTTCATTTATCAGATTCTCCACCACACGGTCCCTTCATGCCACGTTTTTGTAAAAGCAGATGATTTATTACAACGCTTTTGTCTTCTTTTTTTTGCCCTGCTTGTGCGTTTCTATTCCTCCTTCCAGGTTTCCATGACAACAAATTGGGATGTCATGCTGCCATCTCACCCTTGTCTTACCTCATGTGCACGACGACTTCACGGCCATACCGAATCCCTGATTTCACGGGAAAGGTTGTCAGCGGTGGGAAGTGAGGCAGAATAGGTGTGTGTGTGTGTGTGTGTGTGTGTGTTGGCTTAACTGACCTTGGGAGGACTGTCCCTGTGCAGGTTTTTAGGGAGAGGGAGGAATGGATTCAGAGACCGAGATGCTGTGAAGCAGGTATCCAGCCTCCCAGCCACACATGGCGAGTGCCACGGCTGCAGTCAGCTGAAACCGACGTGGCCTCTTTGTGAAGGCGAGGCGTTGCCCTCTGACACAAACAACAGCACTCCTGTGTGCTCTACTGGTATCTCTGTGGACAGGACATTAATGATCGGGCTCGATGATGAAGAGCCCAGGAAACTTGAGAAGGTATCAACAAAAAGCCAGGACAGAGAAAAGAATCAGAGGGCTTCCAAAGAATGCAGAGAATGAGAATGTTATTGTTAAATGATTGTACGTATTGAAGTCTCCAATTCATCGTTTTCCAAAAGATGCTCTGATGGAAATACAATTGATTCCTGGATTCTATTCACCGACAAAGTTTTTTTTTTTTTCCCAGGGAATGAATAATATAAAATGAATGTGTGTGTCAATGTCCTCTGTGCCACCTCTCACTCCAAAAAGTTTGACTGTGCCAATCAATCAAATGGGACGTTAAGGCGGAATAATGTGTGTTTCCTCTCAAGAATGCCCGTCAAAGGAGGCATTGTAGTGGAAACCTCCTCTGGACCCACAAAGGTGTCACAGTAAGCAGCGGTTGTCAGAAGCTTGTCACTGCCGGGTGGTTTGAAAGCATGAAAAATACCCTCTCTGGGGACGGAAGGAGGACGAGTGGTAAGGAGAGAGGGAGTGTGTTGATGCGCGAGTGTGCGAAGGCCTTAACTCACTTCAGCCTGTTGCATCAACCCTTGTCAACCCTCTAGACGATAGGTCTCCATCCGCGCAGCGGGCGGTTTTTCACCTTCAGGGGTGACAGCTGTATTATTCGGCTTGACAAGCTGTGCCAAGGGGAGATCAAAATCTTTGCCTAATTGAATGATGACAGTTTAGGTTCACTCACACTCCTGGCTATACCAAGACTGATGATTTGACTGAATAGGATTATTATGGGGTGAAGATCCCAGCAAAAAGCAATTTTGTCAGACTGAGGGTTCGGATTCGACGTCACTTACAGCCGACAGGAAAGCAACTTTGACACAGCTGACAGCTCTGCCTTTAGGGCAATATCCACCTCGCTGGAGATTTAGCATGGGCCTCTTCCCCATTTTCCTTTTGGCAGCCCAAAGTGGCAGGGACTGATGACAATTTATGTTTCTAGAACATTTAAAAGGCTTAATCACAAAGGAATCATGCAGCATTAGAGCGAACTGCACCCCCCCCCCCCCCCTCTTCATGGGCCGAAACATCTTTTGGGGTGGATCGGATGGTTTTTTTCAGCCAGTGTTGTTGATGCAGCTTGGTGCACTTGCAGATATTAATCTTAAAAAGATCAATATTTTACAATTTCTTTGACGACAAGTTGGATTTTAAAGCCATTAATGCATTACAGCACACATACCAATGGGGTTGGTGTTTACTGCTTGAGTTTTTATACTTACACTACATCGTCTCTCAAAATCCCATATATCCATCTTGTAATTATTTATTTACAGAACAATATGCCAGAATCCAGCATCAAAGTCCAGGAAATACAAGCTTACAGGCTCTTGAGTTTGTTTTACAGCTCCAACAACTGACTGAAGGTAAGAGAAGCCATTGAAAAAGCAAATGATTATATTTAGAAATAAATAGCAAGCAAGTCAAACAAAACACAGTTTTGAAATAACCTTAATTATTTAAAGTTGCCTGTTTAAAATGTTTGCCTTTTGCAGCTTTAATTTGAATTATTTGTTGTCACTAACAGTCTCTTTAAAGCAGCTCCCTGGAAAACAGCTTTTTTTTGGCGCATATAATATGATCAGACTAGCCTCATTCCACAGGTTCAGTAGCACACTGGAGCCAAAATATTGTCCCGTCACAGAATCCTCAAATTAAATGTCTTACCAGCAAACAAAAAGAGACCCACAGCACAGTGACTTTCTTATACCCCCCCATGTCATCTTTAAGCAATACAAGCAAAGTGTATAGTACTTGTTGATCTTTACAAACCAGACTGAACAGTGCTGCCCCGGTTAATAATGCAAATGTAAATTCTCTGTAAATGGCTAATTCCGACAGAAAAGAGGTTCTTGAATATATATATATATATATATATATATATATATATATATATATATATATATATATATATATATATACTGTACCTTTTTGGAAGAACCTTTTTTCTGTCGGAATTAGCCATTTACAGAGAATTTACATTTGCATTATTAACCGGGGCAGCAGCACTGTTTATATATACAGTATATATATATATATATACTGTATATATAAATATAGATATATCTATATATCTTGTGCCAAAACTATGACAGAAGTCATCCTCCTCGAGCCAAGCATGGCAGTTTTTGATAAGGGACCAGTGGAATAGATTATGCTTTTTCAGTCAGGGGGTTGGCTTGGCTCCTGTTAGAATTCATTTAGTCACATAGCCTCTGTAGATTATCCCTGTTTTAGGGGCCTTCATTTCTGACAGGTCATTATTGTACACCACACTGGGACCCACTGCAGAGAGCACCACATAGCGAGCCCCACCATGCCTCCACACACACACACACACACACACACACTATCAAACATGCCAAGCAGGGGTTAAGATATGCGTGCTCATCTGAGTTGGTAGTTCAGTCGTGGACCTGATAGATCTCCTGGCCGGGCTCTCTGTGATCATTACTGCTGCTTCACAGACCCAGGGCCAAGGAGGACTCGCTCACATGTACACACTGAGAGCAACGTGCAGAATGCTTGATGAATAGACCTGAAGCCTGCATTTAACTAATAGGAAACCTGTGTCAATATCAAAGGAGGAAGGAGGTGGGGGCTAAGGTTGACAGGGTCTCTGTCTTTCACATGTATACTCACACGCACACACACACACACACACACACAGACACATCTATGCTATACTGCTAACTATTGTTCCTTTTTTTGCAAACTTGGTCAATGCTGTGCATATCTCACTTTGCTGCAGGTTTGAAGCTAGAACACGCTAGAAATGTTTCTGAAACTCAGAAAGTGTAACATTTTCCATCGGAAGTGAAGTACAATGATACTTACGGTCTGGGTGAACTGACACAAGGAGATGTGCATTTTATTAACTGCAGAATGCCATACTATACAGCCTATAGACATTTATACAAGATGTCATTGCAAGACACTAAGCAGCTAAAAATCCCCGCCTAAAAGTGTTATAGAGTGGTGAGGTAGAGGGGGACGAAGCACAATATAAACATGATCAGAGACACCACTAGTTCATTTGAAAAAAAGTTATTAATTATAGAATCAATAATAAAAGATTTACTATGCATGCTACAATACCAAATACAGCTCAAGTACAATACAAACTGATGTGCTCAGACCATTTCCTTTCCGCAGTCACCATGAAAAACTGGGGATAAGGGGGGGAAAAAAGGCTTGTCTTTCCAAACCATTCATGGAAAAAGGTTAGGTTTATGACGTATAAACAGCCTAATAGAAGTTAAGTTATATGAATAACCGTTGCAATATTATGGTTAGTTCTCAACAAGTGGATTATCCCTTAATTAACCAATGAAATAGAGATCAAATGTCAAGCAAAGAAATCTCCACAAATGTTTCTAGATGTGTTCACTAAAATACAACAATCACCACCTAAATAAAAGGTAATTCTGATGTAATAATATCTCGCCAAATCAATGATCCAGTCCACGCTGAGAAACATTTTCGGTGAGAGCAGATTTCCGACACACAGGCGCTCACGATGTTCATGAAATGGCGCCTCCGAGAAATGGCCGTGTTTACTTTTCAACATAAATCGCAATTACTCATGGAGAGGCAGACAAGGAGGGCTTGCAGTTCAGCCAAACACGACTTCACTTGACCTCTCATAAGCCAAAATGATTGGGGCTTTGACAGAGACCTGACCTAGCTGTCTAACAGTTGACTGGCAGACAGACTTTGCAGAAGAGTATGCTTTTATCTCCCCAAACCGAGACAGGCTCATGAACAACAACAGACGTCTCATCGCCTCCCTGAAGTGAACGTGCAACTGGTCCTCCCCACAGAGCGTCTCGCTTTGCTGGCTATATGACTCCTAATTAATAAAACAGCAAAGAACCAGGATTTATGTGAAAGCTCAAAGGGAGCATTGTCCACAGAAGGCCATTCAGCGCGCGCTAGAAGTATTAACAAATGACCTGACTCCCATTAAGGAGCATTAGAAGATCATTTCCAGAGGCGCACACAGCTAATATTTACAGCTAATTAATGAGTGTTGGCCGTGACAATAGAGCAGAATTGCAATGAGTTGCCATGGGAATGAGTGGATATCTAGAACGGATCAATGTAAATAAGTGAGAAATTGTTGATGATGAGGTTCCTGGCTGCTGAGGGACTATTCCCAGACCGTGTAGTGCAAAGAATTAAGTAGTTAGAAACTACATTGTACCATTGCAAATCGTGTCAATGAGTACACATTCAGGAAATCGAGACGCCTGTTGAATGTTGAAATGAGTCCAGATGGACAAGCCGAGAGGCTCACTCTGCAAGGTCACTGTTACTGAACCTTCCTGGTAATTATTCTTGATACAAGGATTAATATCTAATTCAAGGCGTAGGCCTCTGTGACTCTTTTGTTATTAACTTTGCTACTGTGGGGAAACCTTTCAGGATTATTTCAATTCAGTGATTGCTTTTGGCCTAGCAGCTGATTGCAAACTGTGCTGGTAGGTTTACTTACCACATTGATTTCCTTGCCAATATTGAGGGTAGAGCTCCCAAGACATATCACCCTGCTTTCACTGCTATACTCTCTGTAAATCTTATTAGAGATGGAAGCTGATGGAAGCTCCATCCCTGCACAATGCTGAGAGAGAGCACAAGGTTAAAAAGAAAAGACAAGTTCGGCTGAGGTTGAAAAGATTTTGGTCTTCAACTTAGTTTTGCCATAGGCGGGAGTAATATGCCTGTATCACTGACACTAAACAAGCAGGACGATATTTTTCAGGTGATTGAACAGTGAATTTCAATGTACAAAATAAAGGTGATTGTGACATTATTTGAACTGTAAATTGTTAATTAGAGTTTGGTTCTATTCAACGCATATCAGTGTGCATTATCCAAACACGTCTTCAAGTCTATTACAACATCATTATCATAAAGTATAACTATTGACACCGTATTGACGTTTCTTAAATAGATTTAAATCAGTTGGACAAACACACAAGAAAAATGACAACACTGTTTACATATTTCATCTGCTGATATTAAATGTTTTGTTTTCCTTCAGACGGGATACTGTTTGTTCCCAGAGCTGTTTAATGTTAGCTTCTTTCTAAGCTTCCTCCCCTTGTCCCACATTACTTGTCTTATTCGTGTAGCTATGCACCTTCTCTTAGCTAACATTATGTCAAAAGGCCATTCATCTAACTACAATAAATCTTTTTGATTAGTCGGCTGACTGTAAGCTACATCTGCTAGCTAGTGCGCTAGGTTACTGCTAGCTTGCTGGACAGCTAGCAAAAGAATATGAAACCATATTATCATAATAGAGGAACATTTCTGTATGTTGTGCTAATGTTTTGAATGCCCTATAGGCAATCAGTTAGAATGATGAACACATAGAGAACTACAACTCTGCACCCGATAACTTTTTTGCCTCTTTTAGCTCATAGTTTTGGTCAAAAAGGCCAGTGCTAACTGTGGCGCCTGAGCTACTGTCCTAAAGGCAACTGTCTCTGGCAAAATACGGGGCAAACCTACTGTATGCTTTTCACCCAGAACCAAAATAATGAAACACAGCGACCAGACGCACAGAATCCCGCAGTTAAAGACCCAGATATTTTACTCAAGAGTTGGTGGAGAGCAGGACGAGCAGAAAATAGAGCTGGAGAAGAGTGAATATTGGACTTCGATTTGATCTGGTGGCCAGAAACACGACTCAGAATTACTGCTAACATTGCAATGTAGTAGGCAACTGTCTGCAAACAAAACAACGCTAATGTGTTGTGGCTGCGTACATCTGTCAGGATCTGTAGTTTGTTTTGTGTCTCCTGTTTTATTTTGAAGTCCTTGTCTCTCGTGTCCTCTTTTTCCCTGCACTTCCTGTCCCTGTGATTTTCCTCCTGTGTCCAATCACCTGCACCAGCCCTTTGTATTTAATCCCTGTTTGTGTCTTTCCCCTTTGTCAGTTCGTCCTGTTAGGATCACCATAGATCACAGGGGTGAGGTAGAACTTTGGATTTTTGCTGCAAGCAATAAAGTTTCCTTTTGTTCCTTTTTTGTCGGCGTTTGGGTCCTATTCTTGCCCTTCTCCCGTGACAACATCAGCTTGTTTTGACATGTTTATGCCCCCTAGTGGCCATTAAATAATGAATGCCGCTTAAATAGTAAGCCCCAGTTACTGCAGAGTAACAACACCTCTAGGCACGATATATTTGTAACACTTTTTTCATAAAGCTACTACAGCTTCTAGTTTAACTATAAACACGCCAAGGAAAGGATACCAAATGTGATATATACACACACATTTGCTGAGTCAGGTCCCTGTTTTGGTGTTAGCTAATGAAACCAGCTCATGGTAGATGGATAGCCATGCGGTGCCTCACTTCAGAGGCGAAGGCCAGTTTAGCCATATTGCAAGCACAACAGTGTCGCCGTACACTGTTTGGCATGCTGCGCGGCCTCTGAGCGTTAGTCACAGAGTCACCCGGGGAATACTTTCTACCTCTACTGATCACCGGCCTGCACCTCCTGGCCCTGAGAAATCAGCAGCCAGGATTTATAGATTTACCTTAGATTGGCTGTCCCGCATTTGTACCCCCATAAATACTTTTACAGCTTTGCTAATGCCACTGTTGGGAATAAACAAGGTTACGGCGGACAAGATGAGGCTGAGATTTAGTTGGTAACTCGGACAGCACAGGGCAGAGCAATGAGAGAGGTGTAATGTCAGAAAAGGGAGCAGGGAAACTCGCATTAGGGATAAGCACTTTATTGCAAAGCTGGGGATACTTTTAAATAAGGACACAGGAATTACAGGCCATGCCATAACTGACAAACATCTTGTGCTCTCACCATTTTCGACCACGTAACTTGTCTGCGACGGAAAAATCGGAACCATTAGGAGCTCGAGTGGGATGTCTAGTTCTGTAGGCTATGCACCACATACCAAACCATTAGGCTCCTAATGTAAACAAGTTAAATATGCAATTAAGATTAATAAATTAACCTCCTGGCTTAAATAAAAGTGATGACCGTGGTTGTAATTTTTATCAAAGACATTATAGATTAATTATTCAAGCACATTACTTCACTCCAGTTTTAAATGCTACTCATTTGGACAACTTCATGAAACTTGCAAGGTTTAAAAGCATGAAATATGCATGGTCAAGCCATCACTCTCTCCATAATGAATACGCGTACCTCGGAATTGACACATTTGCTATCGGAAAGACTGACGACCATACACACACTCTGGAGTTGACTAAGCACTGTGTGTGTGTGTGTGTGTGTGTGTGTGTGTGTGTGTGTGCGTGTATATGTGTGTGTGTGTGTCTTCCCACTATTTGCTTATTCAAAGTCAGCAAAAAGCTCACAGTTAAGTTGGTCCGGGCAGGAATAAAATCCCTGTCTCAGCAGGCCACCAGCGCAGCTGCAGAGCACGGCGGTACATCCATGCTCTAACGCTGCCGTTGAGGAGTACAAAATAAATTTATTGGGAAATGTTTAGGGCTATCATTGATTCCGTGTCTGTCAACTCTGTTAAGAAACAACGGCTTTCTCCAAGCGAGTTTCCCCCGTCTGAGAGCATGTTAGGTGTTGGTCAACCCAACCCTTGTCCACATTAGAGCAGTCCTCAGGCCTTAGTGCTTCCTCTTATCTGCTCCATCCTCCAGGCTCTGTCTTTGCTTACATTAACTTATTTGGTGGGGGCTTGATGTTTTCTGGATTTCTTCCACAATCACTTAATAGATCCCATAATTCTAATTGATACATTTACATATTACATACAGTGTCATTCATTTGATATCACATAATCCATACAGTTATTTATTTGTCTTGACCCTCCAACTTGTAAACTCATCGTAATACATAACCACAATCGCTAGGAGCGCCATTGAACCTAGTTTTCTCACACCTCATTGATGCTGAATGTGACATAATCTATCTACCCAGGGCTGTACTCTTATTCTCACATCAAGTCATCTTTGCCATGACATATGAAATACCCAGGTATTCAGAAGTAGCAAGCGGCGGCAATCATCTAAATGACCTGGAATACTTCAAACACGTATTGTTTCTAAACTGTGAATACTCAATGCAGGCTGGTAGCGTTTATATGTTGTCTGTACACGCCAGTGTAGAGAAGTGTACACGAGGAGATACATGGGTGTTGGAGTAGAGGCAGATGGCAAATAAAGGGTTATTACACCCTGTGCTAAAAAATAGAGATGACATATGCACCATCAAATAAGCAGACAAGATGGGAATCTGGGATTTGTTAGCTCATGCTGCAGGTGATGGTTTCGTCAGTGCCTTACCATCAGCTCTAAGAAATACTCATCTGATGCGTCCCTGCTGTTCTTTTACTTTGTGTTTTTTTTAATTGCTGCAGATTTTCATAACAAGGGTTTCGCATCGAGATGGAGTTTCCAACTAAGTTGGGAGTTTGCACAGATGCGTCGGCGGGACACTTCCAACAATATATACTAAAGTACCGTTATATGGAAATTCACACTGTGCTCACCCAGCCTCTTACTCCCAGCACGTGAACTCTACACACTGCATTAAAATCACGAATGTTAATTCACCCCGGGCAAAGTACGCTCACTGTCAGTTTTAATATCGTCCAATGGCCAGGTTTCCAGTAACGGCATGCTGACAGTCGGAGACAATGTGTGTATGTGTTTTTTTTAAATATATATACACAAAATGGTTTCAAGGATGTTTTCATTCAAGTGGCAGTGTTTTAGTGTGCGTTTAGTTCTCCATCTTTATTTCAGGGGAACAAAAGTAAGTATGCCTATCTGGGCTTTTTTAGGGTTATTACCAAGACTAACGGAATGCTTTCTTTTTTCCAAGTGGTGGCTCCACCCTCCTGGGCTTTATTTCTATGGCAATGTAGACAATCTAGCCCACATCATCACCTGCTGTGTCATAGGTCAGGATGTGCTTGATGTTTTTCTGTGGTGGTAAAATGATCCAGGATGGAAGTATTTAAGCTTTCTACAACAGAAAACCATATTCAAATTAATTGATGTGACAAATAAAAACACATTATGTAAAAACAGGAATAAAATACATAAATAAAACCATTAATGAGAGAGGGGCTTTGTATGTGTTGTTGGCTCACACATCAAGTAAATCACTCCTTTGTTAAAATCTTCTGGCTGAGCCCGATTCACTCGACTAACACGTGTTCAGAAAGCATATTTGATAAAGGGTATTAATACTTCCGAGTAATAATTCCAACTCAATAAGTTCACATGCCATCTATTAAAAAGAAATACAAGCACAACATATTGATGAAAAGGAAATTTGATCTCCTTCATAAATCTTCATAAATACAGTGGAAAAAACAATTTCACAGTAATTTAATTTCAGCAAGCATTGAGAAGCTTAATGGTGCAACATGGTAGATTTACAAAATTGAATAAAATGTCTGCTATTCATCAAAGAAACTCCAGTTCATCATTTGTATTGACGATTACATTGGGAGGGTTTTAATACGCGTGTCTGGTGAAGGGGGATCAGTTCTTCTTTGAGAGAACCCTTGAAGAGCAGAACCTTTTCTTGACAAATCTATCGGTATCATTTGGGTCCATCAGCGACACTCTACATCAGGAAACTGACCTCCTGATGTGGACTATATCTGATGGACCCATTGGGACTAACCAGCACTTCGCCAACACAGATGAACCCAAAGCAACATAGCAAACATGCTCATAGAGTAACGGTCTGCGGGTGGCAAGGGAATGGACTGGCTTCAGTGGCTTGTGAGTGCATTAGTATTCACTTTCAGTGGAAACAGAAGCTGGCTTGACAATACAGCACAGAAGCCCACAGGTAAATTCAGACATCAACGTCGTCATTGGGGAGGCGTCTGGAGATAGCTCGCGGCCCGGGGCGTGTTTATGTTGCCTGGAGGGTTCCTGGCATGTTTGAAACAGATTATCGGGTAAACATCACACTCAATCTGCACAAGTAATATGCCGGCGCAAAAGGCAGGAGGAGTGAGGGCGGATTCACACAGTGGCCCGATGCCGGTCTCCACCCTCACGGACATCCAGCAAAGTATATGAGGGTTTAGGGTTACGCCCCAACCCCCCTATCAAATTGTCGAGTGTTTGATGAACCCTTTACGTAAGTCAGCATTAGATGCATACTTTGCACAAGGGAATTACCCACAATTCATAGACATAAAAAAATAAGTAGGTAAACAAAGACGACAGCACATGAGTAAAATAGGCCGCATGTGCTTGGAGTCCAACACGTGGACATGCACCGGGCAACCCACGGCCTCCAAGCAGCAAAACAGACGCACACCTGGTTGATTCCGAAATAAGAAACTCATTATCGTGGTGTCAGTCGCGCGGGCAGCTGCAGTATTAAAGCGGAGACGGTGCCGAGGAGAGGCACAACATACGTCTCTATCTGCGTCCACTTACAAAAGGTTATCTCTCATAATGCTCAAATGTTGCCTGATAAATGTCCCGGTAACTCTCAATATTTCCTCGGCGGGTGGCACATTTGTCATCGTTGAGACGGCGGGCAGAGTCAGGCACAGATGGGAACTCCTCCCTCAAGCTGGCGTTGACGTATGAGCCGCGGGTCGGACCAGACGAGCATGTGTGATTGATCACCCCACGTGCCTGCTGGATCTTAACTGTGTGTGTGTGGGGGGGGGCCCGGGGGGCTTAATAAACAGCAAGATTTTTACAGAAGAAAAAGCATCACACAAAATGGAAAATCAGGAGAAATGCAATAGTTTTTTTCTCCCCCACGTGCACCATAATCTGACATTTTGTTTTACAAAATCAGACCATTTCTGGAAACCATTACAGCAAATCAATCGTTTTTTTTTTCTTCTTTTTTTAACATACTATAAGATACAGGCAATATGTATTTGGTTCTTATATATTGCAATTGAAGGGGTGGGGGGGGGGGGGGGGGGGGGGGGGGGGCACAGATAATTGTGTAATTATGGTGATCACAACCCTGGAGGATTTGACAATCACACCCCATTAACCCCAGCCATTGTTACGTTGTGCAGATTACTGGTAAATCAACTGGCAGCTACAATCCCTGTGTGCTCTCTCCACGCAGAGGGGAGACGTGAAGAAACATGGCAACAGGATGTCATGCAACAGGATGTCATGCAACAGGATGTCATGCAACAGGATGTCATGCAACGGTCTGTGCGGTGTCAACCAACGCAGGCCGTTCAGCGTCATCAGGCTCCGCAGCCTTGATTGCTGATTGGTAGGTGATGGCAGTGTGTGCTTTGCACAATTTTAAACATGTGAACAACTGGTGGTTAAATGCAATGTGGCATCTTCTAAAGGGGACTATTTTCTCTTAAAAGTTTATTTGTCTAACGCAGAACAGTTTCAGCTATCGCCAGTGCCCTGGTGGCAACCTGCCAACAACAAAAGTGAACCAGGATAAAGATTATCTGAGCCACCAAGGCCAATGTTATCACTTGAGAACAATTTAGGAACAACTGGAAACCAAGCTATTGAATCAGTCTGGCCCTTTATCCTTCTAAAAAAAAATGTCATTGTGTGTGTTTCAGATATTTATATAAGTGTACTAGCAAGCTCCATCGATCCTTTTTTAGAAAATGTAATGTTTAATTTAATGTTTTCCTTCATCCGATGACTCAAAGATCAGACATCCCTAAACTTTAGCTGTGATTGACATGTACCCAGCACACTCACAGTATTGTTTACACCAAAAAGAGGCTGAAAAAAATCTCCAGTTATGATGGCTGCTGAGGGGAGAAGTTCACCCTCCCAAGGTTTACTCTCAATAATCACACAGACGGGGCCAGTCAGTTGACCGACCACCATCTGCTAGAGAGAGATATAAATAAATATATATATATATATATATATATATATATATATATATATATATATATATATATATATATATATATATATATATATATAAATAAATAAAGATAATAAGTTATGGCAGTATGATTGAAGTGATGATGTGGTCGGAAGAAAAACGTGACGAAAGTTATCTTAATAAAATAACCTTTTTTTTATTCAATAATAAAAGAAGAAGATGACATCTGACGACCATCACCTGAAAATCAGTCAAACAAGGTAGAGAGAAATGTAAAGAGACATTTAAGACTTCAAAATAGCACAAGTTTACAGAGTCTACACTTATTTTTCAGAGAACATACTGTGAGAGACAATAGACTACAGAAACAAAGCATGACAGTCTTTTTAAATTGAGACTACAATCCAGACTGTTTCAAGTTCCAATTGTGCCACAAGAACTACAAATAAACTGCCCCCATTTGTCTTTCTTTCTTTTCTTTTTTTTCTCTCCAAAGGATATGCCAGAATAAGGATACAATTGGTTCTGCTGGGCCACAATATCAAGCCTTGGCATCTTGAATAAATAAAGTGTAAACACAAACGTAAAATGAAAACACCATTACAATGCTTGTTCTAAATAAATATATATAGAACAGATGACACTATGACTTTGTGAGAACATTTTCTCTGTGCAGATGCTGTACTCTCTCACTCACCTCGCAGAGGTCATCGTTGTTTTGGGCCTCTCTTGGTAACGGTGTTGTCTTCTTTTGGTTTGGCAGATCGGGCAAATTGCTGCGAGTTTACAGTTAAGGTCTGTAGGCTGCAAACGTTTTCATTACTCACTCGATGAAGCATCTTCCTTTTTAGGCAAGACCTTTCAGCCTCTCTGAAGAAGCAAGGGGAGTACATCAAACACATAACCCTGTACAGGCAACAAGATCGGCTCCTTCATACAGTCCCATTAGTCTTTGATACTTCAAATGTATACCCATCTATCTACAAAAGTAAATACACCAATAGCGCCACAGAGAATATGCACAAACACCCAGACCTCACTGCGAAGCCCATTCCAGTTTCAGGCACAATTTCAGACATAATCGCAGAAATATAGTCTATATTCTCATCCCATCATGTTTTACTCCCAGAATTGTACGCAGCAACAGTGGAAAACCACGGGGGCCTTTTCCTTGTGACACTCGCCCCCTCATAGGAATTGAATTTGAGAAAAACGTTGCAGCCGTTTGCATAAGAACGCCAGAAGACTACTAGCCAGAAGACTACTGGCCAAAAGAAGACTACTGGCCAAAAGAAGACTACTGGCCAAAAGAAGACTACTAGCCAAAAGAAGACTACTGGCCAAAAGAAGACTACTGGCCAAAAGAAGACTACTGGCCAAAAGAAGACTACTAGCCAAAAGAAGACTACTGGCCAAAAGAAGACTACTGGCCAAAAGAAGACTACTAGCCAAAAGAAGACTACTGGCCAAAAGAAGACTACTGGCCAAAAGAAGACTACTCGCCAAAAGAAGACTACTCGCCAAAAGAAGACTACTGGCCAAAAGAAGACTACTGGCCAAAAGAAGACTACTAGCCAAAAGAAGACTACTAGCCAAAAGAAGACTACTGGCCAGAAGACTACTAGCCAAAAGAAGACTACTGGCCAAAAGACGACTACTGGCCAAAAGAAGACTACTGGCCAAAAGAAGACTACTGGCCAAAAGAAGACTACTGGCCAAAAGAAGACTACTCGCCAAAAGAAGACTACTGGCCAAAAGAAGACTACTAGCCAAAAGAAGACTACTAGCCAAAAGAAGACTACTGGCCAGAAGACTACTAGCCAAAAGAAGACTACTAGCCAAAAGAAGACTACTGGCCAAAAGAAGACTACTGGTCAGAAGAAGACTACTGGTCAGAAGACTACTAGCCAAAAGAAGACTACTGGCCAAAAGAAGACTACTGGTCAGAAGATGGCCCTTTTAAGAGTTTGGATCACATGGCCTGCTGGGTAGCCCACCACCTCTGTGACAGCTACCGTCATACACATGAATTGATGAATATCGGATTAAATTAAAGAACAGGGGGGAAAAGGCTACCAGTGCAGTGCTAGACCTTACACTCTAAACTACAAGCATTTCCCCCTCCCATCTTGTTTTTTCTTCTTCTTCCAGCTCCTTTATTTTTGTAGCAGGCTGTTTGAGGATTCTCTGGCAAGTGTCATGCTGCAGTCTCTCGCTAGCACTGAAAAAATCATTACAGGGACTCTAAACTGGGACCGGCTGTCCGCTGCCTATGACTGCTTAAAAAGACATCTGTACCGAGATGAACCTTGCTCGACTTTGTGATGCTCCAAATAGAATAAAGCCCCTTTAAACAAGCCAAGTCTACCTTAAAACACATGTGGAGTACTATTTGCTCCCCTTTGAGCACACTTGCAGTGGTATAATTTCAGATGTTTTTTTTTCTCCAATGAACCACCATACTCCAGTTATTCAAAGCCTGCTCATCACCTCGTTAGTGGCTGAATGTCGACTGAATGACTGTCGCCCGGCCTGGAATATAGCTGCTACATACAGGACACCGTCTCCAACCAAATTACTTTGAACGGGAAGAGTAATAGGCCATCGGCAAGCTAATTGGCTATGGGATGCACATCAAAACACCCTCGAAATCAATAGCCTTGTTCCATTAGACAAGGTCAAAGGTTGATGTGCAATTATGCTGTGGAAGAGCAGGTGGTGGGTCAGGGCTTCCAGAAAAGGAGTCTTCGTCTTCGTAGGGCCAAAGCTAAGCAATGCATCAATGCATCTAATAATCAACACACACCACCTCTTAACTGCCTCTTTGTGCATGTTCAGTGCATCGTATATACCCTGTCTACAGCTTTCTTTTATCAATTGGTTCCTTGTGGGTAACACTCTCCACATACTGTGACATATTGTGCTTATATATCTCCTATATTTAACGGGAAATGGCCTTGTGATATGGAACAGCAGGTGAATATTTCACAGCAAAAGGAGCCTTGACTTTTAGCGCGTCACCAACTTATCCTCTATATTTCAGGGCATCTGTTAGGTAATATATAGGCAGAATCTGTGTGTCCATCTCCTCCAAATGAGGCTGGATTTCCACACTTATGAAATCTTGTCTTAGTTTCATCTTGCGAGAGGGGGGAGGGGTAAAAGGATACGACGACGAGGGGCTTGTCGTAGAGAACGTAGCCGTTGGTTTCCCGCAGGGCTTTCTCTGCACTCTGCCCACTGGGGAGTCCTACAAAGGCCTGCCCTTTCATCCGCCCCTCCTTCATTAACACAATGTCAAACCTGAGAAGAAAGAAAGAAAGAAAGAAAAACCCCAAAGCAGGGAAACATCATTATAACTCCAGGCTTACAGTCAAGACCACATTAAATTGTAGCTATTCAGTATAGGAGGGGAATTGTAAAATATGATCTGCTGCTGTGACCACATAAAACAGTGGCTGTCAATCGTGTATGTGCCCCCATTAGACCCAAGAACCTGCCGGTTTCTATTCCAACCACTTGGTTTTACTGCTTTGCAACTTAAGCCCGAGAGAAGCAACAATCGTGAACCCTACATTACACTTTTAAATGTTTATGGGCATATATAAACAATATTTGGTCCGCCACAATTTAGAGACGGGTTACCCAAAGGCCAAACTGTCTCTGGCAGTTGCATCTTCCCGTTTATCCCCGACATCTGTGTTCATAGTCGGGCCTCTGTCCTCAACATAAGCTTGGTTTGATGACTCAGGCAGAATATTCATTTGAAGTGCTGCTGATGTGCAAGCATAAAATCTCCCTTGTGATCTCTATGTCAGGTTAGGTGCTTATTAATAACACAACACACAGTCAGCATGAATTACTAAAAACTCTCGGAGGAGAGGGACAAATTGCTGGAGTCAGAAATAGCTCAGGAAGATTTTTGATGGGGTGAAGCGACACGCAAGGCATGTCAATAAGAAACTCAGCCCGGGTGATGCGGCCTGTTCCTGGTCTGGTTACGTACATGTTTCTCTCGGCTTCTGACAAAGGGTTGACGTATCTCCCATAGATGTACTTCAGGTCCTGGAAGACAAACGAAGAATGTCAGGAAAAATAGAATGCCATATGACGGCATATCTATATCTATAGTAATGAATGGAAACTCCAGAATGAGCATCAACATCAAGTAAACCAAACTGGGTCAAGTGCTATAAATGTACTTACTTTCTCTTCCACTTGCTTTGCAATATTCTTCACGTACAGTCTGCAGGTTGGCTCACCCGCTTCATAGTTTTTAAACACAGACATCCTTTTTATCTCTGTTTTTTTTTTTTTTTTTTAAAGAAGAAGAAAAGGGGAAGAAAAATTAATTAAACTTGATGCGAGGACAAAAAATACAGGTACAAAAGGCAAATCACAGAGCTGCCCGTACATACATAAAAGGCAAATTCAAAGGATCCACAAATGATTTTATTTTTATTTAACCAGGTGAGTCCCATTGAGATTAAAAATCTCTTTTTCGAGGGTGACCTGGCCAAGACAGTTAAAAGAACTCAAAGTTAAGAGACAGAGTTAATTTAAGAAACATTGACATTTTTGGGAACCTGCCTCCATTTGTTTCATTTTATATTTAAAACCAGTAAGTGGAATCAGATCTTTGATTTTCAAAGTATTCTGCAACATATTTCAGTTTGAGGGTGCAGAGTACACAAAAGCCCCTTTTCCCCATTTCTGTTCAGGTTTTTGGGACAGGGAGCATCAGGAAGTCCTGAGAACGCAAAGAGTATTGTCCCACACTTTTCTTCATGATGAGGACACACAGGTAGTTTGGGAGCAGATCAAGGATTGCCTTATAAATGAAGGCGTACCAATGACAGCGCCTACCGGTGGCCAAAGCAGGCCATCCTACCCAAGTGTATAACTCAGTGGTGAGTCAGAGCTTTGCAGTTGGTAATGAATCGCGGTAAGCCGTGTCCACCATACGAAGACAGTTAGCAGAGGCATGTAAAGAAGATCACCATAGTCCAACACAGGTAAAAAAAAAAAAGTAGCAGCAACTAATCGCTTTTTTACATGAGTTGAAAAGCACCGTTTATTTCGAAAATAAAAAAACAGTTTTAACTTTTTTTTTTTATTTAAGACGCCGTGGCTGAGAGGTGAGCCGAGACATTAAAGCAGCGGTTGCATGTTTGATCCAAGCACCTACAGCCAGTTCATTTTTAGACGGGACGAATTGCATTTCAGCGACTTGAATGGGAAACATGCCTGAACGCCACGTGTTGGTCGAGGAAGAACCAAGAATTACACCTAACAGTACTCTATGGTGAATGTGGAGATCATTTTAGAAATGTTCCCACGTTTGAATAAATAAATAAATGCTAGTGTGTGTGTGTGTGTGTATATATATGTGTTCTTAGATTTACATTATAGAAATCAATGGTTAAAAACACAACTATCCTCAAATGTGGATTCAGGTGGTGAACGGTTTTGCAGATTACATTTAGGAACCAAAGCGCTGTTCAAACACAAGTTGTATTCACAAAGCTGTCGCTGCAAATGTAATTGCAATAACCCATTAATATTTTTCTTGCATCCAGAATTTTTTTTGCTGTGAATGGATGTATAAATATTGTTATCAAATGTTTGCATTTAAAGAGATGGAATATCTTCACTTCTCCCTTGTCAACACACCAAAATCCAATGTGTTTTTGTATCCGCGACGCTCCACAATGTTCCCCAGCTCGTCGTCACCTTTGTTCGCGATCCCCCCAGCACCAAACTACATCGGGCCCCTCCTGCTAAAAACAGCTGTTTGAGCTGGAGACGGCCGGGTGAGAGACAAAACAATGAACCACGTACCGCTGAGGGGGAACTGAAGCGTCGGGACAATTTCTCTCTGTGGTTTGTCATCGACAGCTAACCCTTACATATTACTCAGTAATTTGATCCGTTGTTAATCTAAAAATATTGATTGGAGCAGCTTCAGCGCAAGAGTGACGGTGGAGCGCGCTTTTATCCAATTCAAGTGCCACTCCGTTGACAAGCCTTTGCGAGGAATGAACTGACTGAAAGCCTCAATTACATATTGACCAACAAGCCCCAGTAATGTTGGTTTGGCCCCAACTTCACCTGAGGTCGATATTATTTGTCCTGGATACAAAAAAGGTAACGGATGCAGATGACACTGCATCAATAAAAACGATGAATGTTCGGAGTACATTACTCGCTATGGAATTGTTTTTGGTGACAAGTAATCTTTGATGTTTTGCACTCAGCGTTGGGCTGAGACGGCCGCTAACCACCAGCGGCAGATTGCTGTTCCAAAAGCCAAACAACTATTTCACATCTCTCCTCCGTCCTCGTCATCTCGGGGTGATTTTAATCTTAGAACGGTAATGCTGATGTGATACTTTTGTTTCGCTCGTCTTCCCCTCGAAAGGATCTATTGGTTTCTTTTGTCAAGTTTGATTCTCTGCAGTTGGCACTTTTCTTTTTTTGTTTCTGCCGCTGTGGCTCTCGCCGCTTACACGAACTGGCAAATTTCTCTCATATGCATTTCAAACGGAACCCTGTTGCTGCTTCCACTGGTCTTGCATCACTTAGACACAGAACAGGGTTTCTGAGAGGAAAATGCAACTAAATATGGTCACTGTTGGTATCTACGGTGGAATCATCTTCTTTTGAATAAATGAAAAAAATAAAGGGTTATTATTGTTCGCACTTCCCTACGCTGCAACATTTATTCTATCCTGATATTCAAAGTTTTGAAAACTAAGGTCTAGTTTATTGACTTCCATCTCTAATCGGTGGTTTAAGACTAGTTCTTAACCCCTCCCCCCGTGTGGCCCGAGAGCCTCCCTTCGCGTTTACCATCTCTTGACAGCCGTCCTTTCTCCAGCTCCTTTCTGGAGACAACGTCCGAGGGGAGGTCCTGCTCCTCGTCGCTGTGCTCCTCTTCCTGTTGGGAAGCCTGCGCGCTGGGGTAAAGCTTCCCAAAGCCCTCAGCCTCCTCCTCCTCCGCCGCCTCACGCCTGCCACTGGGGGCGAGCTCCCCCTCATCTGCTTCTGAAGGGGACACAAGAGGTTGACATATTACCAAGCAGTCGCCGCGTAACGGTCTTTCGTGCCACTACGTTGGATGATGTACAAACAGGAAGCGGCCACTCCCCCTGCAGCCCAAACACAGACGGACGTTTTCAAAGTGTTTCACGACCGCAGATGGTGAAGTAATCACTTCCAATGTTTTTCGTCTTCAGGAAACCCAAACACGCTCAGGATGGGAAGTGGATGCGAATCCTTCTGGTCAAAATTAGTTTAACAGATTGATTGTTTAATATGTCGAACCGTGACCTCGTTACAAAACGATTGAGTTGGAAATAGGGATTTCTTTGGGCGGCGGTTAATACGATGAATGCAGTCTTTTGCTAGAAATAATGTTGCAGTCAAATTGGTTTGTGCTGAAGAAGCCAGTCTTAAGAGAGTGAGGCGTAAGCACATTCATGTCTATGTCAAATAACACACTTCTGTAATCAAATCAAAATCCATTCCTGTTTTGTAAACATGAGTTTGAAAGGCAGCGGGACACACACACACACACACACACACACGCACAGTGAGCCTGTACAAATCTGAGGAGGCGGCAAAAAAAGCTTGTCATGAGGTGTGTGTGTGTGTACGCACCAGAGCAAGAAGTGTTGGAGAGCTTTACTGATACACTCTCGGCGGAGAACTAGATCACTGCTTTCAAAATTATCCTCCTCCTTATCTGCCCCCACTCCCAAAACTCCCCTTTCCATTTAAATAGCTTGTTTATCGGATCACACAACGCTTTCCCAAAACAAGACTAATCCAAAAAGCCACCTGTCATAGTTTATCTTCCATCTGCTTTTAGGAAATCTTTTGTGTTTGACTTTGAGATCTATTTTCTTCGCCAGAGAGTGAAGTTGTAGCTAGAGAGAGGAGAGATAAGGCAAACGGGGAACTGCACAGCTGACAAGCAACACAGACCGTGCCCCCGGTGACATTTCCCATACTAATAAAATAATGGTAAAACCTTTCTGCTCTGATATACTGGCTGTGCAACACGTGGCTCCATGGTAAGGGCTTTGACTTATAAGTAACAGACCACCTCCTGCTTCTAGGTGATAATAAACATGATGTATAGTAATAATCAAATCCTTATGGTGCCTTTCTTCCTCAAAAGAGACGAGGTGCACTTTTCTTACAGACAGCCACACTGCCAGCCGGGCCAGCTCTTCTCATTTTAGGGACCAGCTGATCGGACTTCCACATTTGGAAGGGTGGCTCGTATAATTTAGCCTGATGTGCATCGGCACCAATCAGTAATCAATAACAAATAAGAGACGGGAATGGGAGAATTTTAATGGATACTAAAGCTGAACGATCAGCAGAGTAATCCTTTAGTCAGTCAACAGGAAATTGATTAGCAGCTAGTACATTTCCTTCATTTATCAAGCAAAAATATTTCAAAACCTTTGCTGATTCTATTCCGTTTGCAATGAGCAATTTTTACTTTTATTACATTAAATGGAAAGTGATTCTCAGGTGAATGAAAATAGTTGTTAAAGACTTCAATATAAAGACTTCAATATATCGATTACAGTCTTTGCAAATACAACAGAGATCAAGGACCTTACCTATAGTTTACGCCTAGCAAAGTGTCAATAAATGGGAACAAAACACCCTTCTAAACACAAACATATTCAAGCTTCCTAAATGTTCAATGGTTAGCTACTTTTCTCAGTTGTTTATCGTCGTGAATTTAGTATTTGGGGGTTTAGAACTGTTGGTCAGAAAAGGCGAGAACTTTAATGCCATCACCTTGGGCTCCAGAAAATTGTGATGGACATTGTTCTGTAAGAATAAATGAATAATAACAACTGCAGGAATACGCTGCAGCAAGTGAATATCTCGGGTCAAAATTCGGAAGCAGAGCACTTACCTCCGCTTTCATCGTCAGGCTGACCCGGCCCACTTCCTTCCACAATGGCCGCCACCTCTGGAACCGAAATGTGGAATTCAATTTTCCTTTGCCCGGCAGGGTGGGGCTGCTCGAACACATCGGAGGGCTGCAGCACTGGCGCACTGAGGACGGCAGAGACAATCAGCATTCCCCTCAACGGCAGCCTCTAGAAAGTACCCACAATAAACCCGGCTCTACAAGAGATATTTCCAATTCCACAAACATGCAGTCTGGAGACACTAAGGCGTGTTATTGTGTGTTTGGTTTCTAAAACAGTTTTTAAAGTTTTTTGAATTAATTGTGGGCTGAGTGTGTGTTTGCATGGGGCTGAAACAATACGCCTCTGAGCCACAAAAGGCTATGCAGAATATTGTCTGGAGGTTTTCGTCCTCCTTTTTGTTTTAGCTGCCTTCGAATACTGTCTATGCATGAGGACTGTGACACGCACGAGTGCCTTTGGTGTACCTCTGAGAGTCTGGTTTGGGAGCATAGAGTAGATCCTTGATCCTGGGCTTCTTTCTCTTTGAAGCCGTTTTTGGTCTCATGGGTCTCTTGCATGCTTGGTTGACCAGGCCCATCAGACGAACGATCCTGTAATAAAGCAAAGACAGGGAATAAGGTGGAAAAAAGACTACCTTTTTTTTTTTTAATCACCCATTTATTAGAGTTTTAAGACATTTCTCTTCAAGCCACTTGTGATTCTAGAAACATTACGTCTGAATGAATGGCAGCGGCAATGCACAACAAAGATGAAAGTGACTCCCTTTGCGTCAAGAAGCTGTTTACACAGAAATGAGTCTTCTCTAATTACTGGGCCCCACCTCTCCTTGTCTTCGTCGTCCCCGCTCTCATACTCTGATTCTTCGCCGCTGGACAGCTCCATCTCCTCCTCTGGCAAAGGAGGGTAGTCGGGGGGGAAGGGAGGAGGCATGGGGAAGGGTGGTGCGGGAGGCAGGAGCTCAAACTGCAGGAAAACGAAACAAACCCGGCTTAGCTTGCAAATGCCTCTGGGTTCAACTGACAGACTTCAGGAGTGTAGTCCGTGCTAGGGGACCTGGTACGCATTCGTCAAAACTGGGCTTGAAGATAGGAGAAGTGATACAAGTATTAAGGCACGCCCGGCCACATGTCTATCACCACAGTTGGGGTGATCGATTATACGAGGCTCAAACTAAATTACAATATGTTTAGACTTATGCAAAGCGCTCAAACGTTACCCCAACCAATAATAAAAGAAGACTGTGCTAAGGGCTGTAGTTTAAAAAGGGCTGTAAGTGGTGCTTATGTTTTACTTCATCAGATTATTCTTTCACAAGAGAGCCCAGGGTGAGGCTTCCACATTTTATCTACATTCTTACAATGTATGCACTGATTTCAGTCAAGTATAACGATGGTTGGTGGCACGAAAGGGTCTTTGGGGCAGTGAATAGCTCCTTGAGTCACCAAGAAACCCAGAGAGAGACTTAATCAATAAGGCACTGATGGTTGAGGGTCCTCTACAGCTGGGAGCTGGTTAACCTCAGCCTTTGAGTTTCCTATACTTTTTCTATAAAACATTTGAATAATGGCCTCTTTATAACAACGCAGATTTTCTTGATTTAACATCAAATAAATTACATTCAAACCTATTCAGCTATGAGCCTGTTCCTCTTTATCCAATGTACACAGGCTTACCATGGGGGGCCGGGCAGTGACCTGGCCAAACGGACACGGTAAATTCATCTTGTTCATCAGATGCAGTACCTGTGTTTATGGAGATAAGAGTATTAGAACGGTGATTGCTGTATCTGAAGATTCATATCAAAAGCTGGATGGGAGCTGGTGATGTGAATATATTGCTGCTCTCAAAACAGGCAGCCGGGAACTCGGGCTCCATATGTTAAACAGATTGCAAGGCTTTTGCTTTTTCATTTAAAAACACCAGGATCAAGGTGAGATTGAGAATGAAGTGAGATGGCAGCGGTGAGGCTGAGCACAGAGGCGGCTTCCCCGCAACACACTAGCACCACCAAGACGCCAAAGCTAGGAGTAACAACAGGAGTGAAAACACAGGCAGAGAGGCTCCCAGGGAAATGTTAAACCTATAACTCATGCCGCCCACTTACGGTTTATTATTAATACTTGCTCCCCAAATTGAAATTTTTAAAAGGCAAATGTTTGCCGTTTGATCTTTAAGAGGTTGGATGCAGTTCAAAAACCTCTGGGTTATTCATGTTTCTATATACAATGGGAATCTGAAGGCTGGAAATGCTGTCACATTTGAATTCTTTCGGTACAAATTCCCACTTTTCCAAACAAATGAGGACATTGTGAATACAAGAACAGAAACACAAATGGAATACACGGAGATGACCAACATATGCATATCAAAGATGTGCAGGTATTGTAGACAGAATAAAATGATATGGAAGAAGCAGTATGCACTCACTTGGACGTAAAATTTTGGCACACTCATGAGGACATGTGTTATATTTGTCAGAATGCCATTAGAAGGTGGTGGGTATAAATATTTCAGAGTGGGATTCGATTGAAACGTCAACCTGTAGGAGAGAGTGAGAAAAAAAGTGAAAAGACAAAATTGCTTTAAAAAAGAAAGTCTGCCGCTGTAACTGGCTGCCTAAAATACAATACCCCCCCCCCCCACACACTTAACAACTCACAAAATATGTCAAAAATAACGGAGACACATGAATATGTGGTCCAGCCGGTGAGCTTCAGCTAGGTAGCTCATTCTTTAGATGACATAGCAAATATGAAAGTCGGCCATTAAGGGATGTGGGGACCAGCATGTCGTGTCAGCACCAACGCTTGTCCTTGTGTAATAATAACTTTTAGAAGCCAAAAGACTCAGAGGCCTAATAAACAAAGACTTCAAGTGTGTGTGTGTGTGTGTGTGTGTGTGTGTGTGTGTGTGTGTGTGTGTGTGTGTGGGGGGGGGGGGGGGGGGGTCCAGTGTATGTTGTTTAATCTGCCACTTGGTCGGATGACAAAGAAATCTGTTAGCAGTTCTGCTGGGACTGAGAAAAAAAAGAAGGGGAAAACAGCCTAAATCTATATCCATAGGATAACTGTGTCATAATGTGTGAGAGAACGCTCTAACTTTTGCTGCAATCATGAAAGGAAAAGTGAGGAAAATTCAAAAACTAAATGAAAGAAATGTAAAAATGTCAATCCCTTTAATTGTATGATGTTAGCCTTTAGCTGCAGTAGTAGTCGTGGTGCCGGTCCATTCCGCCATAGTGCGTGTCTGATTCAACACCAATGAAAATGTCTCTTAGCGTTACTTCAACTGTAGGGAACCCCGAATGATCTACAGCAACACACAATAAGAATACAAAATGTATGGTACCCAATCGAGATATTCTATTATAATATATTCACCTCTACCACTTCTGATAAACAACCCATGGAGTGTTGACCCCACGCTATAAATACATAATGAAGCAAACAACATCAGATCAGGAGGTGGCTGATCCAGATCCAATTTCCGCACACAGCAGGACAGACCGGCAGTACTGGAGCGAGCGTATCAAAGACCACCGGGTACCACCAACTGGCAGGACAGACGCATGCTTCATGGCAGCCCAACCATCTAATTGGACAAAAAGGCTGCTGACGGCTCCTTTGGGACAGAGTGGATCATATGTGCATATCTAATTGTATAGAGTGTCATGTGGATGGGTAACATCCTGGCCGCGGGAGATGGGGCCTGACACGGCAGAATGTAATGTGTAATGTTTTTTTTGCTTTAACCTCACAAGACAGAGCGAGAACAAAGCAGAGTGAAAACCACCTGCTGAGTATAACTGAAGCATTTCAATGTCATCACTTCAGACACAGACAAGTGGCCTTAATGATGCATCAGCCAAACACATCATTAAAAAAAACTGGACTGCCTCGCCTCAATTAGGAATTCAGAAATCATCTCCGACTACATCAGGATTCGCTAAGAACCGTTAATAGACGTGCGTTCAACACTCACCCAAGGCCCGGCGCAATGCCAGCCTCTATGAGGGGAATGTTTGGCTGCTTGGTCTCCTGTTTCTTCGGCTCTCTCTTGAATTGTTTACCACTGTAGAAAAAAGAAAGAAAAAAAGGATTCAAAAGTGTTTCAATGCTACTTGTTCAATTTAGCTGGTTGCTGAGAATATGTCCACACTAAAGCTGAGTGAGATTCACTCGAGCACAAGGTGTAGATTTCAGTTAAAGGCGTGTTTAAATTGAACTTTTTTCTAATTGTGTGTCTGGTACAATTGATTTGTGTTGATTTCTGCCAACTTATGAACAAAAACTTGTGCGTGTGAAAAATCATGTCTGGTCTGTAGGTGCTGACAACAGGATCTTAAGAGCACACAACCCGACACTGAGACCATCTCAATCTCACAGGGAGGTGAACAGCGCATATATTTACAACGTGCAAAAGTAACATTGCTCATAACTATGGCCTGTGCAGATCGAGAAAAAAAAAAAGCAGGCGACTTACCTGTCTGACACTCGTGGGTCCTTTAATACAGTCACATGATCTTGGCATTTTGCAAACTCCACGACAAGTGTATGATCAAGGACCTCCAACTGATGGAGCCTGTTGAGAGCCTAAAACACACACGGTGACAAAATGAGATTCACTTTTAGCTCCGACTGTATAAATAACAAGGCTTCCTCACATGTAATATGACTACAAAACTCTGCACAAACTACTCACTTTTGCTGCTGACTTCTCACTTCTAAAAGTTGCGAAAGCTGCATGTCTCTGTGGAGATGGAGAGGCGTGTTGAGGAAGGACAGCAGATCAAAGTCAACGTGGAGACATGACAGCTTGGTATTAGTGAGGCACGGAACCTACCAGGCGACCCGTGTTTGAGAAGACCCTGACCGACTCCGCTCCAAAATACTTCAAGAGGTCCTCCTTCTCGTCCTGTCTGAGCTCGGCTGGCAGGCGGCGGATGAGCAGCGTTTTGCTGACGTTCGTTTGGACCGGGTCCTCACTCGTGTCCATTTCTCTGCGCGGGACAGCAGGCAGAGAAATGCTGCAGTGAGAACCAAACGGGCAACAGTACTGGACAGCGAGTTGGGTCCTCTTCGTTTGTTACCCGTTGTATTGACTGCTGTTGTTATTATTATTATTAAAAGAGTGAGCGGAACAACAGCAGTCCCGCAATAACCACTCAAGCTAACCCGAAACTCGTGTTGTCCCTCGCGCAAATGAGAGTGGACAAAACATTACAAACATCTTTCAGTAGCTAAGTTACAACTGTAATGTGTAGCGTGATGTGGGATCATTAGCTATTGTTACTGCCGTATTAAATAGCGCTTTCTTAATTACCCGAAGCCATGGTCTATCAGTTAAATGTATCGTTAATTTCTCCCCCAGACAAGAAAGTTAAACTGGAATTTTTTTGAACAGAGAACCGTGCGACAACCACATAGGGCTAAGCTAGCTCTAACCTTAGCTCAGCTCTAGCTAGCTCACCCTATATCCGAGCGAAGCTAACGTGCAGCAAGCCCCGAGGTTTATTTACCTTATGAATTATGCCGAAGCCAACTGTGAATTCCCTTATGATTCCAAGACATTAGACGCGTACAGTCAAGTAATGTTTAAGCAAGCAATTCAGAGCGCAGTAGGCATATTTTTAGCGCATCGTTACCAGCCCGCCGCGGCTGCAGGCAGTAAACATGTCCACTTCCGCCCTCCTCTTCTTCTTCTACGGTGATTTCGAGATGATGACAAATAGCACCGCCACCTTCTGGACTGGAGTGCGGCGCCGTCCCGTAACATTGGTTCGATCTAGCGCGTGAGATCCGGGGAAACTATAGCGAAGCTTCACGAAACACACACACATTTAAGCAGAGCTGTTTTTATTGGTGATAGTTACAATGGGCCTCTTCTGGAATTAAAGGTGACTGCCGAGTCAAAATATAAACAAGTTTACCTATGTCAGTCTAGATGTAAAGTCCATACTATATATACAATATCCACAGTTCTGCTGTTTGATTTTACTTAAGGACGCCATGTGTGTCATATAAAAGATGAATAGAAAAACTGTAAACCAACATGTCAAAATGTTACCCAATATTTTAACTGTCTTGTATAGATTATTATAAAACCTATACCTGGTCCTTATTCACTATCTTCACTACTTTCTTATTATTTTTTCTAGATAGAAGCTCTTGGGCAAAATTGCTCAGACTAATTGTTGTTGAACAGTTTTTGTTTTTTAATAATGCTTTATAAAAATGGAGGGGAAAAATAATGTTGGCTGTGTTGCAAATACGGATTTCAGTTTACCCCTGATCAGTTGGCCATCGTGTGGAAAGACACGGAGCTAGCGGGCCCAGTTCCTCAGCCACGAGGCCACAAAGCTCACGTCGGAGGTCACCAAGTTGTAAGATATGTTCAGAACCGTGGCCGCAGGAAATTCAGGATGCAATGAATTAAAATTTAACAATATTTAATAGCAAAGATAATATTCATATAGCGTTCACGGCCGTGGGGCCAGAAAGGAAGAACTCTCCACAGACGGACTGCTGCTCTCCAGTCCAATTTAGAATATTTAGGTAATAGGTTCAGGTTTTATTGAACAGCCTTGTTTTTTTTTTATTCAACATCACATAATTCACAATCCAAAAGTGCTGACATGAGGTCAGATTCTCCAAAAGTCCTTCAGTTTCATTGCTAATGCATGGTAAAATGTTCATTCTTAACAACATGCCATGAGTAAGACATCACCTGGAGCCCTGGTGGTCCAGCTGCTGCTTCCTCAACCTGCACTACATCTGCACCTGAATGCATCTCAAAAGGATGCAGGCTTCAACCGCAAATCCAAGGACTCCCTGTCCAGTGGGATCCATCTGCACTGTGGCCTCTGGCGACACGGTGTCCATGTCGCCGGACGCCGACCCGCCACACCTGTCCTCTGTGGACCTCGCCGCTCCTCAATTTTTAGGGGCCAAACCTCTTCCTGGACTCCTCCCTGGAGACGCCCACACAGATGCAGGAGATCCAGAGGCATGCCTCTGACCCTGTCCTGCCAGCTGGCAGCTAGAACACCAATTACCAACACCACCCAAACGCCTGGTCCTTTGGACGGGATAGCCATACGTTCCCCACTCTGTGACCTCCTCTGTCCTGTTCAGATGCTGCTGCAGGGCGTGGGACGCCTTGCCTTCCATGCCACTGAGGGTTCAGAGTGCCTACTGTTTCGTACGCACAGAATCCAGCGCTCCTTCACAGCCGAGACATACTACATGCATCATGCAGTCGCTGGATCCCAAACCAAGGTTTCTTTAAGGAGAGTTTAAAAAAAATTTGATTAGCCTTTATTTAACATATGCATCCCGGGGGCCAGAGCGGGCGACATTGAATCTTGTTTAAAACTGCTGGCTAAAGATGAGCGTAGTTACAGTAAGATTATAATACACGCCGGCGGTAATGACTCCCGACTGCGGCGGTCGGAGGTCACTAAAATTAATGTGGAATCGGTGTGTACTTATGCCAAGACAATGTCGGACACCGTAGTTTTCTCTGGCCCTCTCCCCAATCTGATCAATGATGATATGTATAGCTGCATGTCGTCATTCAACCGCTGGTTGTCCAGGTGGTGCCCAGCAAACAATGTGGGCTACATAGATAACTGGCAGACTTTCTGGGGAAAGCCTGATCTGATGAGTCGAGACGGCATTCATCCCACTTGGGATGGAGCGCGTCTCATTTCTGCGAACATGGCCAAGTTGATTAACGGACATCCATGACCCAGAGTTCAGATCAGGAAGCAGAAGCAGAGTTGTAATCTTCCACCCTTCTCTGCACTTCCATTCGAGCAGTTACCCACCCTTAACCTTAACTCTATAGAGACTGTGTCTGTCCCACGGCCACTTAAATTAATTAAATCAAAAGTAACCAGAAGAGGAGTCATACAAAATAACCTCATAAAGGTTAACATCACTACTGCAACAGTGCAACAAAACAGAATAATTAAATGTGGACTCCTAAATAAAGCTGTATTAGTAAATGATTTAATATCAGACAATCACATTGATTTATTGTGTCTTACTGAAACCTGGCTGAGCAATGAAGAATATATGTCAGCCTAAATGAATCAACTCCTCCAAGTCATATTAATACTCACATTCCTCGAGGCACCGGCCGAGGAGGTGGAGTAGCAGCCATCTTTGACTCAAGCCTATTAATGAATCCTAAACCTAAATTAAACTACAACTCATGTTCTTAGTCTTTCACATCCAACCTGGAAAACATTACAGCCAATCCTATTTGTTATACTGTACCGGCCACCAGGTCCATATTCAGAATTTATATCTGAATTTTCAGAGTGTTTATCAAGTTTAGTCCTTAAAACTGATAAGGTTATTATTGTAGGAGATTTTAATATTCATGTGGATATTGATAATGATTGTCTTAGTACTGCATTTATCTCATTGTTGGACTCGATTGGCTTCTGTCAGAGAGTACAGAAACCCACTCACTGCTTTGGCCACACCCTCGACTTTGTTCTTGCATTACATTACATTACATTACATTACATTACATTACATGTCATTTAGCTGACGCTTTTATCCAAAGCGACTTAAAATAAGTGCATTAAACCATGAGTCCAAACTCAGAACAACAAGAATCAAGCAAGTACAATTTCTTCAACAACGTTAAACTACAGAGTACTATTTGTAAGTGCCATTTAAGTGCTATTAAAGTGCTAAACAACAAAGTGCTATCGGTAAGGGACATTTAAGTGCTACTAGAGTGCTACTACGGCTCTACCTTCCCTATTCAAGGTATAGTCGAAAAAGATGTGTTTTTACTTTGCGACAGAAGGTGTAGAGACTTTCTGCTGCCCTGATGTCAATGGGGAGCTCGTTCCACCAATGAGGAGCCAGCACAGCAAACAGTCGTGATTTTGTTGAGTGTTTAGCTCGTAGTCACAGAGCTACAAGTGAACGGGCTGGGGTGTACGGTTTGACCATGTCCTGGATGTAGACCGGACCCGATCTGTTCGCAGCACGGTACGCAAGTACCAATGTTTTGAAGCGGATGCGGGCGGCCACCGGTAACCAGTGAAGGGAGCGGAGGAGCGGAGTAGTGTGGGTAAATTTCGGGAGGTTGAAGACCAGTCGAGCAGCTGCATTCTGGATGAGCTGTAGAGGTCGAATGGCATTAGCAGGTAGACCTGCCAGGAGGGAGTTGCAATAGTCTAGCCGTGAGATGACCAGAGCCTGGACCAGAACCTGTGCCGCCTTCTGAGTGAGAAGAGGTCGTATTCTCCTGATGTTGTACAGCATGTACCTACAGGAGCGTGTTGTTGTGGTAATGTTGGCAGTCAGGGAGAGTTGACTGTCGAGTGTCACACCGAGGTTCCTGGCAGTCAGAGTCGGAGCCAGCACATGGCATTGACATTGAGCATTTGGAGGTCTTCCCACAGAACCCTCTTCTGTCAGACCATTACCTCATAACTTTTGAGTTTATACTCCCGGAGTATACACCGTTAGTCAAAAGTTTCTACACCAGATGTCTAACTGACAGTGCTGTAGCTAAATTTAAAGAAGCGATTCCTTCTGCATTTGATTCAATACCACGTCTCAATGTGACGGAGGACTCCTGTGCTAACTTTAGTCCGTCCCAGATTGTCGCTATCGATAGTGCTACAGGCTCACTGAGAATGACACTAGACTCGATAGCCCCACTGAAGAAAAAGACAGTGATGCAAAGGAGGTTTGCTCCCTGGTATAACCCTCAGACCCTCGACCTAAAGCAAACTTCACGAAAGCTCGAAAGCAAATGGTGTTCCACCAATCTGGAAGAATCACACTTAGTTTGGCGAGATAGTCTTAAAACATATAAAAAGGCTCTCCGTAATGCCAGAGCAGCCTATTACTCATCAGTAATAGAGAAAAATAAGAACAACCGCAGGGTTCTCTTTAGCACTGTAGCCAGGCTGACAGAGAGTCACAGCTCTGTGGAGCCGTGTATTCAGTAGTAATGACTTCATGAACTTCTTCAATGAAAAGATTTTAACTATTAGAGGCAAGATTGATGATCTCTTGCCCTCAACTACTGCCGATCAAGAGGAGTGGCCTTGGAAACGGCTGTATGCCCAGGTGTATATTTGGATAGCTTTTCTCCCATTAACCTTTAGACCTAAACCAAATATAGAGCTGAGCATTGCTAATTACAATGCACTGAGGGCAGCCTTCTGATTATTCTTTAAACCATTGTATGTTTACAGGCTGAAAAAGAAAAACAACTTGCTTAATGTCTCTCTTTACATTGGGTTTCTCTCTCAACAGGAACATATCCATAGGGAGTGTGGATGCGGGTACCCTTTATATACATTTTAAAGAGCATTATACCAATTTACAAGAGATTGGGGCGAAAATAAAAAATGACCTTGGCACGGAGGAAGAGGTCATCCTCTGTGACGGCCAGGGGAACAGTTTGCTGGATGGGCCGGAGACCACTGGTATGTTATTGTAAAAACTTCATTCCTAAAGTGTATCTTGTATGTCAATTCTTGTTTGATTCTTGTCTAATTAGCTAATTCCTTGGATTAATTTGACTTTTCATTCTATAAGATTATTTCTGATGACATCTAATGATTATATAACCTACTCATTTACAAAGTAATACATTTGAAATTGAAATTTGAACTCCATTATTTTTTCTTTAGGTCTGGGGTTCTGGATGCAGAATGCCTGGCGCATTATTGCCCTGCGAGACAGCTCCTACAGGGAGCTGATGCAGAGAAAGAGGCGGAGGACAGGGTAACAAGACCAGTGTTTAGTGCAATTTCTGAAAGACTCAGTTTTTGTGCCACAATAGGCTCTGAAGAGTGACATGTAAATACACAGATCATAGAGTCTCCAAATGTAGAATGAACTATTTTGAAGTCACCGTATCCTTTTGAACACCACTTGACTCCAACACAAGCACATTGACAGAGACCTCTACATTCATAGTTGCTAACATTCTAGCAAGGCTATTGTTTCACATATAAGTCATATAAGTCATGAATGAAGGGCTCAGCTTGAGAAGGACATCAAGAACTCTGTCAGGGATCTGCTCAGAGCGGCCCGAGGCCATGCAGATGTCATGTGTGGTTTGAGGGCAGAGTTAGGTATGCAAGTAGGGGAAAGTGAGAGCATGCTAATTAAAGGACTTGAGAAGTTTCATAGCCAGGTAGTAGAACAGTTGCTGACCAGTCCGGATGATGAGCTCCAGCATATTCTCTACAAGCAGGTGTATTCAATATTCTCCCACAATCTGGAGAAAATAGCAACAGAGGGAGTCGTAGTAGCCACAGACATGATGGAAATAGATGCAGAGGTGACGTATACCAAATTGGAAGTTGACTCTCACTTACAAGAGTCTAGGCTACCACATGTATAACTTGCTTCTATAAGAAAATAGTTAATAATTGTTTTTTAAGCCATTATATCTTCTACTCCTGATCTTTTCCCTATCTTACCTCTTTTATCTTTCTGTTTGTATCACAGATTTCTCAGGGTAATGATACAATAAATCAATTGCAGCGTTCTCTGACAGGGAACAGACAAGAACCGGATGCGCCACTTCTTGCCGAGAAGCTGAGGCAGTCACATGTCAAGTCGTCAAAGATAAGGCATACCAGTATACAACAAGAGATCGCTCAACTGAACAGTCAGCTTAACAGTTTGATCCTTAAAAACAGGGAGGTGGAGAGAGAAATCCAAGAGGTAAGTTTAGTGTATCATTTCATCAACATGTCACAATAACTGTACCATCATGTTTAATTTTCATTAAAATGCATGTCACTGTTACTGCTTTTTTGTGTTTTCTTGGTAGAAAAATGAAAAGGTGGAGACAGAAATGTAATATTTGCTCCAAACCTTTGATAATGAAATGGAAGAAACGCAGGTACAAACTCAGCCCCCACACAGTAACAAATAATGACGTGTGTATTCTCTGAATACTTTATGTGTCTGTTGATGCTATATTCACGGTGTATAACATGGCAGTCTTTTGGGTCCGTGCTTCTTCAAATTGTGAGAGTTTATGTATCATCCTGCTCTAAAATATAATGTAATACTCAGACAATCTTCACATTATGTTTGCAAAGTTTTACTTTATTAAACAACTGTAACGATTAATTTATTATCAAAATAGTTGCCAATTAATTTCCTGTTGATCAATTTAACAAATATGTTTTCTAGGTCAGTTGTTTTATTTACATCAGTCATTCCCCACATCGCCTTCAGACTGTTTTAATCCAGGACAGATGCCTTCAGGCTATTATATTACCTATTTATAGCAAGGCATTAGAGCATTTATACTGGCTCAATATCTATGAGAGGACCAAGTAGGCCTATAAATCTATGTTTAACCATTTTTTTATATTCATTACTCATTCTATCCCTCACCGTCTCTCACTCTCTCATCCTTTTGCACCTCAACACCATAACTGCCACCATCACCTGTCTCAGTCCAACCTGGAGTTGAAAGGAGTGGATTATGAAAGGGAGGAGGAGCTGAGGAAGCTGGAGAAACCCTTTTCTGTCCTGGAGGTGGAGTGCAACCAGATCCAGGAGAAGCGTTGCAAACTCTTTTGATATAATACCTTGATACTTATTTTAAGTAGACAGATTTGAATGACCTCAGGAAACCTCCAGCATGGCTCTTAACTTTAAAGAAGAAGAACCTGTTCAACCATTCATGTTCTGAAGAACCGTTCATGTTCTGAAGAACCTGTTCAACCATTCATGTTCTGAAGAACCGTTTAACCGTTCATGTTCTGAAGAACCGTTCATGTTCTGAAGAACCTGTTCAACCGTTCATGTTCTGAAGAACCTGTTCAACCATTCATGTTCTGAAGAACCGTTCATGTTCTGAAGAACCTGTTCAACCATTCATGTTCTGAAGAACCTGTTCAACCATTCATGTTCTGAAGAACCGTTTAACCGTTCATATTCTGAAGAACCCGTTCATGTTCTGAAGAACCTGTTCAACCGTTCATGTTCTGAAGAACCGTTTAACCGTTCATGTTCTGAAGAACCGTTTAACCGTTCATTTTCTGAAGAGCCGTTCATGTTCGTTAATACTCTGAAGAACCTGTTCATGTTCTGAATTGTTAATAATAAAGATTGGATCAGTTGTACTTTTTTTTTGAATACTTGATGCGGCCCAGCCTCACCCAGACTCTAGCTCCAGCGGCCCCAAGGTAAATTGAGTTTGAGACCCGTGGGTTAATAAGAATAATCCAACTGTCTCTTTATTTTTCAATTGTCAATATTTATTGCCTCGTGATCAACACATGCTCACTCTTCCATGTAGGAATGGTTGGTTCTAAAATGAAACAGATATAACAAGTAAATGCATGATGTATACAACTGAGCCGCAAATAAACCATGAACATTAAATATCAGAGGAAATAAACGGCATTAAATACATCTGTATCAATAACCTAGTTAATTAACAAAGACACAGGTCAATGTAACTAAATGTATGGTTTACAATGTAAACTTTACATACATGTATACTGCCATCTAGTGGTAGGAAGGTAAACGCTTTACTCGGCGTCACTGTGTTCACTCAAGAAACAGCACAATGAGGTGGAAATATAAATATAAAAACTCTACACACAAGTTACTTTGATTAAACTATATTAGGAACTGAGTTGCATTAAAGAATGCAACGATTAATTGAAAAGTTGATTCTTGCTGTGTACATATATGGGAATGAATATTAAACTGCCTGTCGTCACTACTGTAACCGAGCGTTGTGGGTTCGTGTGCGAGGTGCACTTATAACATGTTAACAAACGGAGTCGGGAGATCAGACAGGTCGTTCAGCCCACGGCTTCACTCTGTATTGATTTGTTTCCCCAAGTCCAGTTACTTTTTCCTCTCTTTTATTTTGACATTCGTTTTAAGCACTTCCGTTTTTCCGGGTACGAACAAAACGTACACGGACCCGGTCGAGACTTGTGCGTACTTTGGACAGCCAATATCCCACAATGCATTTCGCACCAGCGGCGGGGAACAATGGCGGAGGAGAAAATTCTCAACTGAAAGTTGAGAATTTTCTATATACTACTGTTGTTGAGTCACGGAATGTCATTTTAAGATGTTTTTAGACGAGAAGTTATTAGTTGTAGCATCAAATCTGTGGTCGGTTTGTCGAGATTCAGCTCGCGGGACCTGTGAGCCTCGCAGCACCGGGCGGTCAGCACCGGGCGGTCAGCACCGGGCGGTCAGCACCGGGCGGTCAGCACCGGGCGGTCAGCACCGGGCGGTCAGCACCGGGCGGTCAGCACCGGGCGGTCAGCACCGGGCGGTCAGCGCGCAGGCGCGCTCTGCTGCAGCAGAAAGCGTTACAGTGGTCTTTAACCTGCCGCGTGTGTCCTCCGCTGCCTGCCGTGTTCTGCTGTAGGAGAGCGCACACAGCCTAAAAGAGTTGAGCAATAAATGAGCATTAAGAAACATCGATGCTGGTCTGTTGCCGTCATCGTGCTTCGGGAAACTCAAGTCGGGAACGGAGAAGCGTCACAGCGGTCTTCACTATAATTTATAATAATTATAAATTATTATCCGACGGGCCAGATTAAAAAGCCCAACGGGCCGTAGTTTGCCAACCCCTGTTCTATAGGAACCACAAGTAGCCCCGCATTTAGTGAGCGCAGCTCTCTAGTGGGGCAATATGGTACTACACGCTCCTTAAGATATGATGGTGCATCACCAATCAAGGCTTTGTAGGTGAGAAGAATTTTAAATGTGATTCTTGATTTTACAGGGAGCCAGTGCAGAGCAGCTCATACAGGATCTATTTTCTTTGTTGTTGAGAGTACACAAGCTGCAGTATTCTGGATTAACTGGAGGGACTTGAGAGACTTATTATATCAGCCTGATAATATTGAGTTGCAGTAATCCAGTCTAGAAGTAACGCGTAACAAAACCGTGAACCAGCTTTTCTGCATCTTTTTGAGACAAGATGTGCCTGATTTTTTAAATGTTACGTAGATGAAAAAATGCAATCCTTGAGATTTGCTTCATGTGGGAGTTAACCTTTTGAAAACCTTTCTGCTCGTAATAACATACCCAAACTAAAAAAGGTGTATCTCAGCAACCACAAAGCACTTTCAGGATGATTATCTCCCAGGCGAAAAAAAAGTATACTAAGTATATTTAATCTTAGCATACTTGAGTATAATTGAAGCCCTACTTATCATAAGTATATTTAAAGTGTGTAATTTTGGAACAACTTATTTTGTACTTAATATATTTAAGTAGTTATTAAATAGTATTATAAGTACTATATTTTAATATATTTTTGTTTGCTAAATTGGGACTACTTAAAGTATACTTAGTACACTTTAAGTACATGACTATGTGCTAATATGCATGCCGATAGTTCACTTTCTTATTGTATAAGTATATTTGAAATATATTTTAAGTATATTACAAATATGTAATCATCACATTCTAAATATATTTATAGTGTGCTAATAGTATACTTTTGGTGTACTATAATCATATTCTAAATATATTAATATTGTGCTGATAATATACCAAAATTATACTTTTAGTATACTATAATCACATTCTAAATATATTAATATTATGCTAATAATATACCAAAAGTATACTTATTCTAAATATATTAATATTGTGATTATAGTATACTAAAAGTATACTTTTGGCTTATTCCAATTACTAAGAAAGCACACTTTGTTATAAATATGCTATATTACTTTGTACACTACATAATGCCATTGTCCATTAAAGTATTATAAATATATTACCAGTATCCTATAGGCTGAATGAATTTCCCAGATAGTAATCAAAATCACTTTAAAGTTTACATGTATAACTAAACAGAACACAACAATGAACCATCAAACATTGAACCGCAAACAGATCCATATATATATATATATATATATATGTATAAATATATATATAAAAAGGTGTGTGTATATATATATATATATATATATATATATATATATATATATATATATATACATATATATATGTTTGTATACAGTGGGTACGGAAAGTATTCAGACCTCTTTAAATTCATCACTCTTTGTTTCATTGCAGCCATTTGCTAAGATCCAAAAAGTTCATTTTATTTCTCATTAATGTACACTCGGCACCCCATCTTGACAGAAAAAAACAGAAATGTAGAAATGTTTTGCAAATTTATTAAAAAAGAAAAACTGAAATATCACACGGTCATAAGTATTCAGACCCTTTGCTCAGTATTGAGTAGAAGCACCCTTTTGAGCTAGTACAGCCATGAGTCTTCTTGGGAATGATGCAACAATGCAATTTTTCACACCTGAATTTGGGGATCCTCTGCCATTCTTCCTTGCAGATCCTCTCCAGTTCTGTCAGTTTTGTGTAGCACCGTCACTGGGTGCTGATCCTTCTCCTCTCCTGTGAGGGACACAAATCCTTCATGGATGAATGGTTTAAAACCTTTGGATGACCTGGCCAACGGGAGTCACCGGTTTCACTAACGCGACCCCCTTTTGGCTGCTGCCTGGAAGCTGCCCCCTGCTGCTCCCGTCTCCGCGATGCACAGCCTGCCATCAAGTAGCCAGACTCATGACAATTATCAACTTTCTTTTATTTACTTGTGTGCAAGAGATGACTAGCTATGAATTTCCCCTTGTATGGCAACTTGGCATACTTTACTTTTTTGGAATCAAGTATTTTAGTTTTAACATCGTTTGACAAATGACTGACAACAAAGATTTTGGGAGATGTGGCAAAAGAACTCACTAAATTCATGGCTAATGTGACTAGCAATGTTGTCTACAACTCAATGTATCCAAAACAGTTTGTATGTCTTTTACTAAAAGAAACTCTGGTAGTGTAGAACCGGATGCTGTTGTATCTGGGGAAAGGCTAAAGGTTGTATCTGAATACATGTATCTAGGAGTACTTTTTGATTCCAATTTGTCTTTCAAATCCCAGGTGAAAAAAGTTTGTAATCGGGTCAAATTCAATCTATCTAACTTCCGCATCTCACGCAACTACATGTCAACAGAGGCAGCTAAAACATTAATGTATTCAATGGTTATTTCCCACATCACCTACTGTTTAACAACCTGGTCACATGCTAGTGCCACTACTCTTAAACCATTACAGTCATTATATAAGCATACGCTCAAAACTCTTGATAAAAAAAAAGTTCTCTCTCATCACATTCCTATACAAAAAAATATATAACTTGCTTAGTTGGGATAACATGATTAAATATGTGCATGTCTGTCTCATGTACACAATTATACATGGCTTGACCTCTCCTCCTCTCAAACAATTTGTCACCACACAAATTGGATATCGGCTCACAAGAGGTGCAGCAAGAGGGGATTGTATTATTATTATTATTATTATTATTGTATTGTCCCTCTCAGGAAAAGTGCTTCTAGTCATGTTGCTTTCTCCGTACAGGCAGCAGTACACTGGAACTCCATTCCAGGATCAATCACAGATCTACAATCATTCAATTCTTTTAAAGGTGAGACAAAGAAATGGTTCATTAGTACCCAGCTCTGTCAGCGCTAGACTGTTACTGCTCCGACCCGTCCTCAATCTGTCAGTCAATCAGTTTGTCTGTTGACTGTCTGTTTTTAGGTCTGTATGTCTTGACTTTGCTGGTCGACCATTCACTCCACCTGCATGTATGTCTTTTGTTGTTGTTTACCTGTCTGTGGTTATATATTTAATTTACTCTGACATGGATGTTTTTATTCTGTCCATTTTAACACCTTATTTTCTTTTCTTGTACATTGTATATGTAATCTTATGTTTTTAGGTTTGTTTTATAACATCTTCCTCGTGGGACTACATATGAAAAATAGCCTCTTGGCTAACTCTGGCATATTTACAGAAATGTTTATATTAATGTGCACTGTCCCTTATCAAATAAACAAATTTAAAAAAAACATGCTCTGGACCATACAACTGAATATAATGTTGCACAAATGACACAAGAAGTCCATCATTTAGACAAGACAAAATCATTTATGGCCAGACACAATATTGAACTTGACGAGATCAAAATGGACACAGATAGCAGCATAACATTTTGATATAATGGAACTGCAAGCACATCACAGAGGACCAGTGTACAATAAATAGAGCTCACCCTGAGGAGGAAATGCTTACCCTTTCATTAACCAGATCTCTGAAGTAGTCACTTTATGAGGATGGCTATGAGGTCCCACAAAAGAGGGCAATATTAACTGGTTCTTTTGTATGACCCTGAAGTAAACTCAAAACAGGCTAGACCTAGATTTTCAAACCTTTGAAAAGTGGTAATCCATCAATGTCTAACTGCAGTCTAAACACATGTCCATGTGGAACCTTAGACCAGGTTTTACTGAGTGATTAGAATTCCAAAGTAAAAGTATTTCCCACCACCTAAACTTGGCAAGACATGTATAGCTGGAACTCACTGACAGCCAATGAAATTGCAGCATTATTAACGCTGTCCCAGGTGCTGAAAAAGCCACTCTGTTTTCAGCACCGTGGCCTCAAATATCCTCCTGGACACAGGTTCGAGTCCCAGTTGGGCCAAAGCCACACATCAATGATGAAGAGCTATTTATCAATCAAGAAAAGTGCATCCTACTTTGCTGTTTTCGGATTGTCACTTTATCATAGTGGCAGACAGATTATATAAGTACT